>NC_061114.1:62771731-62864913 GCF_002878395.1 Capsicum annuum
TTAAGGATTAGTAAACCAAGTAAGAGAATATATACCAAAATTAGCAAAAAACCTAAAGCCATTACAGAAAAAATTAAAAAAGAATGTAGAATACAATTACAACGAAGAAGATAAAAAAACAAGTTCAGAGAATAAAAATACTTTGTAAAGAATTACCAAAATTACAATTCCCAGACGAAAATAAAAAATTTACATATATAGTGAAAGCAGATGCAAGTGAGTATAGTTATGGAGGAGTACTTAAATATAGATATGAAGAAGAAAAATTAGAACATCATTGTAGATACTACTCAGGTACGTTTAATGAAACAGAAATAAAATGGGAAATAAATAGAAAAGAATTATGTTCATTATATAAATGTTTATTAGTATTTGAGTCATATATTGTATATAACAAGTTTATTATACGAACAGATAATACACAGGTACATTGGTGGTTAACAAAGAAAGTACAAAATTCAGTTACAACAAAGGAAATTCGGAGACTAGTATTAAATATATTAAATTTTACATTTACAATTGAAGTAATCAAAACTAACAAGAATGTCATTGCAGATTACATATCAAGACAAAGCTACACAGACTGATATAATAGAAGATGATGCTTTAGAAAAGATACTCAAAACCCTAACTACGTTTTCAATGAAAGTTGACAATATAGGTAACAAAATAGAAAAGCTAAAGACTAATGAACTTAAACTGAAGTCTAAAGCTATGAATCAGCTAACTCAGCAGTGTGTAGAGCTATGTCAATCGGAAGACATCAAAATTCCAGAGCTAAAAGAAGACGTTGGGACACTCCATAAAACCCATAACATTTATCAATCTACAATTGCAGGTACAACCAAAGGATTTAGTGGACAAAGATATCAGAACATGAACATGAATAAGATATTTGAAAAACCATTTATACCAAAAACATAAAAGGATTCATTGTTCATACCCCCACAAACTACCACATATCGAGAAAGTTTAAACCAAGATAGAAAATCCTATAACCATATAACTCGAGCATACAAAGAAAATATCCACAAAATACAGACTTATCTAAACCTTAAACCCAGAGCTACAGATATCCAAGAACCAAACACAAACTATATAACTCAAAGATTACAAGGTTACAACAAGTTAATCGTACTACCGAAAACCAACGCAAGCTTAGCTAAAACTTATTTCAGTTATGGATTATTAAATACCGTATATACCCAAGATGGAGATAAACTAACAGCTATAGCAGAATTATATAGAACATTCGCCACCTATAAGAAAATAACCAAAGGAAATGTATTTTTTATAAAGTTTTATACTGCACCAGCATAGATACTATATGACGAAATTAAACCAGTTATACAAGTTGTAAAAATAAGATTAACCAGAGATATGATTATACCGGAAGATATTGTTCAACAGCCAGAGATACCTAAAGTTGAGATACCTGATTTTTATGCAAATAAACGAATTATTGGAATATCTTCAATTGTTCAAGAATTAGTAAATAACTACCTAAATGGGAAACCAATATGGAGCTATTATTCAAGAGATCATCAAATGATTTATTCAAATTCAAGGAAGCAACGGCAGTCAGATATGGAAGAAGCTAGATAATGGATTCTGACATTACTCAATCCAGAAAAACAACCAACTACAAGAGCAATTAGGAAGGGATTTATTTCACAAAAATTATTAACAAGGTATTACAAGTTAATTGGACACAAATATCTAGACCATTTATGTTCGATATGTAATGCAGAAGATAATATTATCCAAGAAGTTCAACTCGAATAGAAGAAGATAAGGACGATAGCTGGGAGATACACGACAAAAGATAAAAAGACACGGAGCAATAATAGAAAGATAAGAAGACAAAGACATTAAAGTAAAGGAAGCGATATATGGAAGATTAAATAAATTTTCTTGACTTATTTACGCAAGTTATTGTATAGAAGGCCATTATTAGAATTAACTTTTTAGGACCTATTGTATAGGTTTTTTGACTTTTAACATGTATAGTATTATTAGTTCTTGTCATTTTTAGGATAAGTAAATTATTACTTTAGGATACGTGTAAAGTAGAAAATAGTTTACGCATTTTCTTTTAGGCTATAAATATGTAAGTCATTCGGCAAGATAAAGGCAAGACTTCATGAGTTGAAGCAAGCCTCCTCTGGTATACAAACAACTTTTGAATATTTAATAAAAATAGGTATATTTCAAAGGAAAAGCTATGGATGAACAAAGCCCAGAATTATCAAACCTACTAGAACAGGGATTTTCATTCATAATTATGAATAGCTAAATTCATAAATCCCTAACAATCATAATATGATAAAATAAGTTCATATTAGTTACTATATAGTAGAATTATTCGTTGAATAATATGTTACAAAGTTTATTAGCAAAGAGGAAAAGGAGAAAAATTCCTAAGAACTATGTCATCCTAAAGGTGAAATCGGTGAGGCAAGAAAGCCGTGATAGGGGAGTAACCAGCGTAGAGGTATTGTTTAAGGAAAAATTATCCAGATTACCATGCTAATAGTGACAGAGTAACATAATTATTTAAGAATAATCTAGTAAATAGTAATCTAAGATTATCATATTTTGTTATGGATATGATTGGAAGGAATATTTTGAAATAGCATCATATAAAAAAATGACTACCTACTTATCCGATAAAATGGTAGATAAATTTAAAATACTTGTTTTGTAGGTACTTAAGGATATAGAAATTGTAGATATAAGAAAAATCATATGGGATACTAGAATAAATTACATACCACACCTACCTAACTACTCTTACAAATACCTACATACCAAACCTACACATCAACCATTATAAATTACGTTTATTTAGAATATTGGAAAATGGATATGAAAAATATACAATTAATAGAAAAACTAATGAAAACAAATCTAGAAAAATATATGAGAACTAAAGAAATAAAATATATAGAATTCCTTAATGAAAACATACAAGAATTATTAAAATTAAAACAAAAAACCAGTAAATATTACGATAAAGCATTTAATAACCCATAAAACCTAAGCATCATATGAACAATATGGCAAGCTATATATCTGATGAAATTAAGATACTTGTTTTATATATCATTAAAGACTTAGAAATAGAAGATATAAAGAAAATAATATGGGAAAAAATATTTAATGAAGAATCATTAAGTCTAGAATGGTTAGAAAATATGCATGATCTTAGCTTATATTATTCAGATAGTTATTACTCAAATAATAATAGTTATTATTCAAATGGATATTATACAGATTAAAAATGTTAGAATATATTAAAAGAGTTACAGAAGAACAAAGTTGGCTATACGAAGAAATTAAATATAGAAACCAGCTTAGAAGAGGAAGAGAACAATTAAAAGAAAGATTAATTTGGATAAATAAAACCATGAAACAACTAGAATTAAAAGATAGTTTAGAATATGATTTAGACATAGAATTATTCATAGAATAAAAAAATAGGATAATTAACGAAATAGATAACCTAGAATTTAATATTAGATATAGTACAATTAGAATAAATTATTACAAAGAAAATTGTAGTATTACAACTAATTTAGGATAAAATGATAAACTATAAATATTTAAAATATTGGAGACAAGATATGGAAGAAATAAAATTAACAAAAATACTTATGAAAGAAATTTTATTGAACATTTTAGAACAAAAGATATAGAATATTTAGAATACCTTCAAAATAATATACAAGAATTACAAAGACTAAGAGAAAAAACTAAAGAATATTACAGTAAAGCTTTTAATCAAATATCATCTAATCACTCCCCAAGATATGAACATCAATAAAAATAAAAATAAAAATAAAAATGTTTAGAGAAGTTAAAAAATATCCACGCATAAATAAAAATAGATCCATTGGAATTATAATAGATCAATTTAAGTTATCCGAGTTATCCGCAAGGAACACAAACTAATGGTAGAAAATATGTTTTCCTTATTGATTTCATCTGTAATTGGATTGTAGAGGCTTACAGGGGGATTGAAAACCTTCCTAAAAGGGGGGGTCAAAGATGTGGGTGCTCGCTTGTTATAGGTTCTATGTGTTGGTTTGCTAATATTTCACATTTTATTACAAAAAAATGAGGTAATTTTCGTTTCTTTTCTAAAATATAGAATCTTGAGCTTTCTACTTTAGATAGTTGCTTTAAGAGAGAGGCTCTGGTGTGAGGAAATAATTAGATTTTTTTGCTCTTTTACAATTTGAATAGAAGACAATAATCTATTCAAATCTTAAACAAAATAAAGATATTTATGTGTAAAAATTAATATCTTTTATAATAATAACATAAAACTAAAAATAATTGTAAAGAATTAAAAATCATTTCGTTCACAATCATGTGTGTGATTTAATCTCCATGTTGTTGTTTCTTTTTTTTTTGTATTTTTTTTCTTAAGCAAGATTCACTATTTTTATGTCAATTTGAATGTTGATTCTACATTTTAGGTATGTATATACAAAATGACATACAAAATGACATGTCATACATATTTATGTTATTTATCACTATTAAGTGAGTGTTTTTTCCTTTTTTTTTATAACTCTATCTACGACTTTCATATTCATTACCATATTATGCATATATAATAGTATGTTCACTTATTAGGATAGAATTAAAAAAAAAAAGGTATTAGACATTCAAATGGTGCTAATTTATAACACATTGTGTGGATTGTTGTTATGTATTGGTTTAGAGTGTATTGTGTTATATTTTATTGTATTATTTAATGAATGCAATATTTGGATAGATATTGTATCATTTTTTATTGTTAGGACTACTATAAAAAGGTAGGATAAAGGATAAAATAAGATTATTAGATAACAATTAAAGATAGAATAAGAAAAAATATAAGGTAATGACGCGATCATATCAAATTGCTTGTTATATAAAATGAGACTTTTTTCGTTATCTAACAATGAATTTTAACAATACAATAAAATTTAAGTGGAAACAAATCAAATATTATACTTAAACTAAAAGCATAATACAATAAAAGACAACAGATAAATACCATTCAATCGTACTAAGGAGGGAATCACTCCCTTTTTCGATGAAGCTAATTTATTTGGTAGATCGAAAGAATTTTTTAAAATCATAAGAAAATAATTTCAGAGTTCAAATCTTTTCCACGCTGCGCAAAGCTCGGGCAAATTTACTAGTAAATAAATACTAGAGAGTTTGTTGTGCATTGGTGATGACAAAGCAACAGGGTGGATGGATTTAATGTTGTTTTCCTTAAGAAGTCATGGCATGTTATCAAGTATTAAGCCATAGAAGTTGTTAAGGAGTTCTTTACAAAAGGTACTCTCTACAAACCTATTAATTGTACTACCATCACTCTGGTGCCTAAGATCTCCAACTGCACCTCCATCAAAGAGTATAGGCCCATAGCAGAGCATGTTGCTCAGTGTTGTATAAATTTATTGTCAAGGTCTTAGCAACAAAAATGCAAGCAGTTTGGACTACTATCATATGTGAAGCCCAAGAAGGGTTTATCCCAAGCCAAAAAATAGGTGACAATATTATCCTAGCACATAAGTTGGTGAAAGAATATACAAGGAAGCACATTCTGCCCAGATGTATGATAAAAATTGACCTGCAAAAGGCTTACAATTCTATGGAGTACAATTCCATGGAGTGGATATACACAGAGAATATTATTATTAAGTTGGGCTTCCCTACTAAGTATACAAATTAGGTCTTGGAATGTGTCTCTTTTGTAGTTGTAGTATACTACATAATGATGCCTCTCTGCCTTATTTTGCAGCAGCTTAACGATTAAGTCAAGGGGACCCTATGTCTTCTTTTCTATTTCAATTAGAAGGGATATCTCAACAAGCAACTTAATATGTTGAAAGGGGTAAAAGTCTTTCAATATCACCCAAGATGTGCTGGACTGAACATTAGTCACCTCTCCTTTGCATATGACTTAATTTAATTCTCTAAGGGTGATATAACATTAGTAGACATATTGTAGGTGTTTCACCAACTTTTCTAATTCCTCTGACCTATAAGATAATCTTGGTAAAAAAATTATATATTTTGGTGAATCTCATAAGAAGAATAGAATAGTATCTTCAACAGACTTGATTACACACTTGGTGACTTTCGTAACACCCCAGGTTTTTTGGTCCTTGAAAATATTCAGAAATTTTATCCTCACTATCCTGACTACGACTCCCTTGATGAGTCATAGGGAGTCTTGATGAGTCATTGGAGTTGAATCATAACCAAATCAGTAAGTGTTTGACTAAGTTTTTCTCTAAGTACGAGTGGCTTACTAAGAGCTGTAAGGACTCATTATGAGTTGTTGGGTGTAAATCATAGGATGTCCAGTGTTTACACCAAATGAATTCTATATTGACTATGACTAGACCCTATGAGTTGTAGGATCCCATTATGAGTCATATTAGTTGACTCGTAGAGTCAACAGATTATGAATTCCTTGGAGATTGTCTTGGATACAACTTATGGTGACGATTTTTTATGAGTTTATATGAGTCGTATAGAGACCCATAATCATTAATGACTAAATTTGAGTTTTACATTGAGGGCACTTTGGACAATTCCCTTCTCACCCAATTAAAATCCTATATTTATAAAGAACTTAAGAGGGGCTATTTCTCATTCATAAAGTACTAAAATACTTTCAAATCTCTCTTAAATTCTCTCAAGAAATCATATTTAGGGTTTTCAAGAAGTAGGTCATCCAAGGGCTCAAGGGTTGAATTCTTTCCATTAAACTTGGTATTTCTGGCATATTAATCTTCCCTAGTTGCTAATTTGTTAAAATAATATATTTTAAAGTGTTGTTCATGTGGTATTGATATTGGTTTTAAAAACATAGGTTGAGGGTTTTTTAATAACTAATGTTTATGTGATGTTTCATGTTTATCCCTACATGGTTTATGTTTGAATGGAGATTTTAAAATCAAATTGATGCATGTGAATGGTGAATAAATTAAGGGATAGTGATTCTCCAAACTTGTGACTTTTGAAGTGGTTATGACCTGACCTCAACCCCCCATTGTGAAATTTGTTGAATATGAAAAGTATGTACATTGAACTACTCTTGAATTATTGAATAATGTGAAAGGTTAATGAAGCATAATAATTTTTAATTGAACCTTATGGGGCTGTGTAATTCTCCAAGCTAATGTATAATTCAACCAAAGGAGATTGTGATTTCCCCCAAGTATGGTAATTGGTGTGGCACGTAGATGTTTCCTTAGAAGTGTAGTTGGTATAACGATACCAATAATGTATGCCTAAATGTGTGGCATGGTTCAATAATTGGGAATGTGTGATAATTATTTTAATTATACTTTAATGAGGGTTGTGTAGCTGAGTCATAAAAGTAGAGGTCCCAAGAGATCTCTACTGAAAACCATAGTTGCCAATGCGGGGGTCTAAAAAATTGGGTGGTTCAAGTCCACTTTATTATTATTATATGATTAGGTGGTTCAAGTCCACCATATTATATTACATAATTTGGTACTTCTGTCACCTTGATATGTCAGGAGGTTTGAGTCCCCCATAGTGCATATATATACCCTCTAGTTCATATGGACACATGCACTGGGGCCATACTAGCTAGGGAAGAGCTGAACCCATCTAGCTCGTAGGTTCCTTAGTATGTTATGATGGTTGATCTACATAGTCCAGGCTAAGGTTTTAAAATGCTTGCTAATCCTTGTTTCCCTATCCTGGCATGTGATATATGTATGTATATATAGAAATATATACATTTGTTATGTGCATTGGTTTTAAATGGTTTTGAATTATTGACCATGATATTATATTATCCTTATCCTTGAGTTACATACTAGTTTTCACCCCACTAATCATCTATGAATATTGTATCCCCACACAATAAAAGTACCAGAGATACCTCTACTTTTCCTGCACAGAATTAAGTAGATCGGCTCAGTTCATTAATTTATTGTGGTAAAGTGGTGAACTTCCAGTATTCAGAAGGATTAGAAATTTCATTAGTTGGTATCATATATTAGAATTAAGAGTTTTCATTATCATTAACATTATCATTGTCATTGTCATCTGTCAGAGTTGGGGACATGTCCTGATTGTGATCAATTTTTGGATTTTTTGTTAGAAGGGTTTATTGGATTACTGTGGACCTGGGTGATGTTGGTCAATTGTTTTGGATGATCAATGTTTATCGATTATAGATATACCCTTTTATTCTTTAAACTTATCTTGTTATATGTTTAGAATTCATCCGACATTAGGAACATTGTGTTATTTGGTTAGGTTCTTAGGGGTAGTCTCCGATCCTCGGTGGACTTGAGATACCCATTACAGCCAGACCCTAGTTTAGATCATGATAGAATGGTATCAAAGCCTAGGTTTGGTGTCATTGGGTGTCCATAAAGACGTAACAAGTAGAGTCTCTTTTATGGGTGTGTAGCGTGCCACACTTATAAAAGAGAGGCTATAAGACATTTAGGAATATTTCTCTTTCTTGTTGTTTTACTTTAAGATATAGAGTCTAAGGTCTTGAATCCCCTCTAAATTTTGTGTTTGCTTTTCAGGTCATGCCACCTAGAAGATCTGATATTCCTTGAAACTTTTCTGTCTTGTCTGAGGATAATGTGGATGGAGCTCATCCTACTCCAAGAGTTTAGACCCGTTCAAGGGTCGCATCTTTTAATTGCCCTAAAGAAGATCCACCGATTCCCCTTATCCCTCCTTAGTCACCCCAGCATAGCGTGTCTAATGCTGAGTTTTATTGGTCGATTCATTTGTTTACCCAGTTGGTATCCTCCTAGATTGAGTGTGTTGCTTCTATTGCTCCTTTCTCTGAGGCCACTAGAGCTGGCTAATTTATGAGGTTAAGTCCTTCTATTTTCACTGGTTCTAAAGTTGAGGAAGATCCTCAAAATTTTTTGATGAGATAGAAAAGATCTTTTGTGTGATGTATGCTACTGATGTGGAGGGTATAGCATTTGTAACTTATCAATTAAAGGATATAGCATACCAATGGTATGAAGATTGGGAGTAGCTTAGGGTCAATAATGCTAATTTCGCTTTGTGCGATGACTTTTATAGTGCTTTGCTAGATCATTTCTTTCCTCAGGAGTTAAGAGAGGAGAAGGCTGAGGAATTTGAGAATTTAAACTAAGGCAAGATGACAGTAAAGGAGTATGTCTTTCAATTTCAGCAACTGTCTTGCTATGCTCCTAAATTAATGTCTAGCAGGAGGACTAAAATAAGGAAGCTTACCTATGGGTTCTCCCGTGAGTTGATCTTGCAGAGCAAGGCTTCCGTAATAAATAAAGATATGGACATCTCTAGACTTGTGGTGTATATGCAACAAGTGGGAGAAGAAAATAAGAATAAAATGGAGGTGAGTGATAGGTAGAATAAGAGGTTTTGCTATTCGAATCAGGGTGGAGGTCAGCAGAAAATTAGTAGAGACAGTGGAAAATAGTCTAAGAAGAAGTGGAGCAATTCTGGTTCCTACTCTACGGATAGTGCTCCTTATCTAACATCATTGAATTATCATTATTTTCATTAAAATAGTGGGTTTAGAGCACCAATAGACCAACCTCAGGCTATCGGGGCTCAGTTAGCTCCATCGTATCCTCCTTGTAGATATTGTAGTCAGGTGTAGCATGGTGTTTGTGAAGAAGGGAGGAACAAATGTTTTAAATATGGGTAGATCAATCATATACAGTGGGATTATCTTTCTAGGTTTGCTTTATGGGAAAATAAGATTTCTGTTCCAACCTCATCAACTTCTGCCCTAAAAGTTATTACTTCTGTTTCTGGCTCCGGCACTAGTCAGAACCGTCTGTATACTCTTACCACCCGTCAGGATTCTGAAGTATCCCCTGACATAGTTACTGGTATGTTCAAACACTTCGCTTGTGATATATATTATCTACTTGATCTCGGGTCTACCCTCTCTTATGTGACCTCTTACGTGGCTATCCATTTTGGGTTTGATCATAGATGTATTTTAGACCTCTTCTCTATTCCTACCCTGGTGGGTGACTCTATTATGGCTAAAAGGGTTTATAGGGGTTGTGTGATGTCAGTCTATATTAGGAAGACCTTGGTTGACCAGATAGAGTTGGACATGTTAGACTTTTATGTAATTTTGAGGATGGATAGGTTTCATTCGTGCTATGTGTCTCTTGATTGTCGGACTCGTAGGACCAGTTTCCCTTTCCCTAATAATCCAATGATTGAATGGGAAGGTAGTTCCTTAGTACCTAAGGGGAGTTTTATTTTATATCTTAGAGCCCAGATATTGGTTACCAAAGGGTGCCTCTATCACTTAGTGAATATTAAGGATTCTAGATCCGAAGGTCCTTCTTTGCAGACTGTCCCTGTGGTCTGTCAGTTTCTCAAGGTGTTTCCTAATGATCTTCCTGGAATTTCTCCTAATAGGGAAGTTGATTTATGGATTGATCTTATTCTGTACACTTATCCTATTTTCATCTCTCCTTATAGAATGGCTCCGTCTAAGTTGAAAGAACTCAATGACAGTTGAAAGATCTTTTTAACAAGGGTTTTATCCACCCTAGTGTGTCTTCGTGGGGTTCTCCTATTTTTTATGCATAAGAAGGATGGGTCCCTTTGAATGTGTTTTGATTACCACCAATTAAATAAGGTGACCGTGAAGAATAAGTATCCTCTTCCAAGGATTGATGATCTGTTCGATTAGCTCCATGGGGCTAAGCTCTTTTCTGAGATTGATCTTCGGTCGGGTTACCATCATTTAAATATTAGGGAGGTGGATATCCTTAAGACTGCTTTCCAAACCCAGTATGGTCATTTTGAAGTTTTTGGTGATGTTCTTTGGTTTTACCAATGCCTCATCAATATTTATGGATCTTATGAATTAGGTTTTCTATCAATTCTTGGATTTGTTTGTGATTGTCTTTATTGATGATATTTTGGTACATTCAAACAGTGAGGTGGATCATGTCGATCTCCTACGCCTTGTGTTCCAGACTCTTAAGGAGCAGCGATTGCATGCTAAATTTTTTAAGTATAGTCTGGTTAAATATTGTAACTTATCTGAGACATTTCGTTTCTAGTGAAGGGATAATAGTAGATCCACAAAAGGTTATGGCGATTAAGAAGTGGCCTAAACCCACGACTCTAACTGATATTCGAAGCTTCTTAGGTTTAGCTAGCTATTATAGAAGGTTTGTAGAGAGTTTCTCTTCTATTGCTTCCCCATTGACTAAGTTGACTCAAAAGAAGGTAAAATTCTTGTGGCCTAGTTTGTAAGGGTAGTTTTGAGAAGCTGAATGATAAGTTGACTTCGGCTTTGGTCTTGACTCTACCTGAAGGCACTGATGATTTTGTTATCTACTGTGATATATCTCGGGTGAGAGTGGGTTGTGTGTTGATGCAGCATAGAAAGGTAGTTGCTAATGCCTCTATACAATTGAAAGTCCATGATAAGAATTACCTGACCCATGATTTAGAATTGTTAGATGTGGTGTTTGCATTAAAGAGCTGGCAAAATTATTTGTATAGGGTTTATGTTGATATTTATTCTTATCATGAGAGCTTGTAATAAATGTTCACTCAGAATGAGGTAAATCTCAGGCCAAGGAGATAGCTTGAGTTTCTCAAGGACTATGACATGAGTCTTCTCTATCATGAAGGTAAAGCTAACGTGGTTATTGATGCTCTTAGTAGGTTGTCCATAGAAAGCTTGTCTCATATGGATGAATACAAGGGGGATTTAGAGAACGATATTCACCATTTGGCTAATCTTGGAGTTCGTCCTTTGGACTCTGAAAATAGTGGTGTAATTATTCAAGAGGTTGAGTCATCATCTTTTGGTGTTGAGGTAAATGAGAAACAGATGTTGGATCCTATATCGATGCAAATCAAGAATGATGTAGGTAGGCAGAAGGTGATGATTTTTAAGACCACTAGTGATGGTTTCTTAAGGTATCAAGGTATATTATGTGTTCTCGATATTGATGGATTGTGTGGAAGAATTTTGGTCAAATCCCACAAGTTGTGTTATACTATTCATCCTGGTTTGACAAAAATGTATCATGATCTGAAGGAGATTTATTGGTGGAATAATATGAAGAGGGATGTGAACAATTTTGTGGTTAAGTGCATGGTGTGTCAGCAAGTGAAGGTGGAGCACTTGAGGCCTGGTGGGTTGACTCAAGAGATTGAGTTGCTGGTGTGGAAATGGGAGATAATTAATATGGATTTTGTTATAGTTCTTCCACGATCTCACAGACAATTTGATTCAATTTGGGTCATTGTGGATAGGATGACTAATTATACTTACTTCTTGCAAGTGAGGACTAATTTCTCTTCAGAGGATTATGTCAAGTTGTTCATTGAGGAGATTGTGAAGTTGCATGGTACTCCAGTTTCCATCTTATCTGATCGGGGTACTTATTTGTCATCTCACTTTTGGAGGTTGTTCCTGCAAGGTTCGGGGACTAAGGTGACCCTTAGTATCGTTTTCCACTTGCAGACGGATGGGCAAGCAAAAAGGATAATTCAGGCCTTAGAAGATATGCTTTGGGCTTGTGTTTCTTATTTTGGAAGTAGTTGGGTTAACCACTTGCCTCTCATAGAATTTTCCTACAACAATAGTTATAACTTTTGCATTGGTATGGCCTCGTTTGAGGCGTTATATGGTAGGAAGTGTAGGCCCCTTATTAGGTGGTTTGAGGTTGGTGAAAATAAGTTATTTGGTCCTGATTTGGTTCACCAATCCATGAAGAAGGTGAAGGTGATTCGAGCTAAACTTAAGGCCACCTAAAGTTGCCAAAAGTCCTATGCGGACATAGGGCAAAGGGAGTTGGAGTTCAATGTTGGTTATTGGGTATTCTTGAAGGTGTCTCTCACGAAGGGAGTGATGCGGTTTGGAAAAAAGGGGAAACTCAGTCCCCATTATGTTGGTCCGTACTTGGTTCTTAGGAGGGTTGGTAATGTTGCATATGAATTGGAGTTGCCTTCTAGTTTGAGCTCCATTCATCCGGTTGTCCTATGAGAAAGTTTCGGTCTAGACTTTGTATCGGCAAGTTCGTTGGTTGTCAACTAAGGATGAGGCTTCGATAAAGGTTCTTTGGAGTAACAAAAAGGTTGAAGACGCTACTTAGGAAGCCGAGGAGTGTATGAATTCTAAGTATCCATTCATGTTCCCCGTTCCAAAAAATCGTGCTTGAGGTATGTGTATTCCTTAACATCTTTATTTATAGTCTCTGTTTAAGGTAAGTGTAGTTGTGTTTAAAGTCAAATCGGGCTAATAAAGGCCTTGCCCTATCATTCGAGGATGAATGATCCTAAGGGTGACACGACCCGAATTTGGGCCATGTCATATGGAAACCCCTAGCTTACATGAATCGGAGGTCGCCCCAAGAACCCAACCAAACCATCAATATAAATTACAAGGATCGGATGGAGTCCGACCATATAATAGGATGGCAGAAACATATCACAAGCCATAACTTGAACAAGTCTAAACATTTCATTAGGTTTATTAGACTATCAATTATACCAATGTCCACAACCATCCACAATACCTGTATACAAATCAGAGTTTAGAAATATATATGTCGAGACAAGCCCCCGACAATAGCAATCCAAGTCAAAATTAGAATAAGTCTAAAGATAGGAGACCAAGGATGAATGTCTTTCGAAGAAAGCAAGCTCACCACTCCAAAGTCAATACAAGAACTGCTTTGAATTATCTAATAACAGTGCAGGAAAAGAAGAAGATGCTCCGACCCCTATGTCGCATGGGGACATAGAGTTCGGAGATGGTTAGCGGTTGGAATGCTAACATGTAAATTAAGGATAAGGATAAAATAACATCATCATTTAACAACAAGCAATATATCATATTCAATCACATTCATAACCTTATACACACACACACATATATATATATTTAGACATATCACACGCTAATGAAGGGGATACGATTTATCACACTTTTGAAGCACTCATTCATCATACATGCAATGGAGGACTTCAACCTTCAACACTTATAGATTCAAGCATTCCTCATTAGGCATAGGACTTTAACCATATTCACATATTATCAAGTAAGGGACTCTAACCATATACGCATTCATTTAAATGAGGGACTCTAACCATACACACATCTATTCAAGTGAAGGACTCTAACCACTCACACATATTCATATAAGTGAGGGACTCTAACCACTCATAAACATTTATTCAAGCAAGGGAATCTAACCATCTGCTCACATATTTGGCATAGGACTCTAACCGCATGCCATATTAGATAGGGGACTCTAACCCCAAGCCACTTTATTTGGCGAGGCACTTCAACCTCATGAGATCTCGCTATGCAAGGGACTTTAAACTCAAGCCATCACAACTATCATTATTCTACATTAGGACTCTAACCCTTTGTCCGTGCAACCACATACATTCAATTCCACACATAAGGACTTTAACCCATTTAGCCAATTTAACTGTAAGATCCCGCAAAATTTTCTCGTAGTCTGAGCCTTAGAGCGTGTTCCGTAAAGTGTTAATCTGACCCTAAAAGGTTGAGAAGTGCCTTCCCAAGTGAGAAGTATTTTGAACCATATAGAATTGAATAAGCTTTCCATCGATACCAAATTCTCCCAAATTTGACACTCGGGCGAAGAGTTAGAGCCATTTTACTACCACCTGGCACTTTAGCGCGTTGCGGAGCCAGCCAAAATGGAAATCGTCAAAATCTAGTGAACCTCTATGATTATGAAGCATCGCGTCAAGGTTTAATTTTAGAGTTGTCAATTTCCAATGCACCAACGCGATTCTACCGCGTCGCGGTGCTTTTCCAGTTCGCAACCAAGGTGGCAATGCTATTTCCACTACGTAGCGCCACCAACCAGTTTCCCAATTGTCTATTTTTCAGTGAGGTGGTGCAATTCCACCGCGTCATGCCAGCATGTGAAATCAGGATTTTTAGATTCTATTTTTAAATTTCAAGGACCAATTGGTAATTTCTAAAAGCCCCAAACCAATCTATATAAGGGATCTATACCCTAAATAACGAAAATACTTCTTTATTCATCAATTTTTCCCCAAAATCAAAATAATTTCTCTCTCAATAAATTAAGAACAAGACCTAGGGTTTCAAATCCAAGACCCAAGTCATCAAGATTCCTTCGTAAATCTTTCGAGAATCATGTAACAATCTATGCAGATGTTGATTCTTGGGTCCCTTTCACCAAAGAAGTTCAAGAATCCTTTTCAAAATTCAAAGCTTCTTATGTTTATGAGCTTCATGATTTATGTGAATTGAAATTGAAATTCATGATATTATTGAGTTTTAATTCATGTTTGTTTACAAGGTTTTCAAGCTTTGACCCTAGTATGTGATATTCATGTGATGTTCATAATAAACCCTCTTCAAGTTGCTTGTTAAGTGATATGTTAATGTCAATTAAGTGTAGAAATTGTTGAATAAGCAAACCATGTTCCCCATATGTTTGATTAAATGCTTATATGAAGAAATTAGAGTCATTATAGCATGATGACTAGAAATCCCCAATTGTGTGCAAGCCCATGCATGGCAAGTATTTATTGAAAAGCCTTGGTGAATGAATTGTGACATGATAGCATGAAATTCCTCAATTATGTGCTCTTCGATACATGCTAAGTGTTTGATGCAATAGCTTGTTGAATGGAGTATGATCCAATAGCATGTCTCCCTATACTATCACATATTTATGATTTCTAAATACTTGAAGAGATGCTTTAGTGATTGTGATGGTGAATGAATGTCCAAGGTCTTGATTATTCAAGAATGGTTATGTTTTACTTTTATGTTATCGAGTCCTGGGGGTATTTATATCCGATGAATTAGCTATAGTCTAGTGCCTGTGTCAGTTTCCAAATAATCTCGGTTAAGCCACGACTCTCAGAACTCAGTTTGTTATAGAACTCTGTACTCTCAGATAGAAACAGAACTTAAGAAATCTCAAAAATCTTAGTAATCTCAATATCGCTAGTAATCTAGCCTCAGTTCTGTGCTTAAATCATATCTAGTAGTATTCAAGTGTTCAGCTCAAAACTCAGTACCATGCAGTCAGATAAAAAGATTCAGTAGTATTCCGTCAGATACAGAACCAAGTGAATTCAGCGTAACTCAGTTAGATCATTCAAGAAATAAGATCAGTAACAGATTCAGCTCAGTTTAAGTTCAGTTAAGAATCAATTTAGAGTCTTTCAGTTGAGAGTAGGAGCTAACACCGAGCGAGTGCAGGGATGGCGTCTCCCCGTTAGAGAGGCAGAGTGGTTAGGGGAAATCCCTGAACTCCATAACTGCGTAGCCAGCGCAGGATGCAGGAGTCACCCATTAGTAAAGGCTTGTCACCTGCTAGATAGGCTTGACTATTATACTGCCTTAGGCTTGACTTCCTGTGAGGGTCACCCATTAGAGAGGCTTTACCGGAGAGGTCTTTACCCGTGGCACGGTATTGATACCCTTCCAGCTGGGGTTACAGGGTGGACCTCACCAATTTAGATTCGGGGCATGCCAGTTAAGTGATAACTCCCACAGTTATATTTTCATTATCAATCTTCAGAGTAGAACTCAGAAATCAGGACTGTCAGATACAGTCATTAATCTCAGTAAGAAACTCAGATAGTTCCACAGATTCATAGACCACCCGCTAGATAGGCTTGGTCTAACATAAAGTTATTTAGTATCAGTACTTACAAAGGTCACCCACCAGATAGGCTTGATCTCAGTAACGAAACTCGGATAGTTCCATTAATTCATGGACTACCCACTAGATAGGCATGGTCTCACATAAAGATATTCAGTATTAGTATTGTCAGATCCAGAGATCACCTATTAGATAGGCTTGATCTCAATCTCAGATTCAGTTGAGTAATCTCATTGTCAAATCCAGAGATCACCCGTTGGATAGGCTTAATCTCATTCTCAGATTCAGTTGAGTAATCTCATTGTCAGATTCAGAGATCACCTGTTAGATAGGCTTGATCTCAGTCTCAAATTCAGTCGATTAATCTCATTGTCAGATCCAGAGATCACCCGTTAAATAGGCTTGATCTCAGTCTCAGATTCAGTTGAGTAATCTCATTACCAGATTCAGAGATTACCCTTTAGATAGGTTTAACCTCAGTCTCAGATTTAGAGATCCTCCGCTAGATAGGTTCGATCTCAGATAAAATCTCTTCTTGTCATTGATAGTAGATTCAGGGATCATCCGTTAGAGAGGATTGATCTCTGATTCAATCAGCTAAAAGTAACAAGTTCAGAGTGAATTCATTGATGTGAGTAGATTCAGTTAATCAGCTCTAGTAACATCAGTTTCTGAGATCACTCGCTAGAGAGGACTTATCTCAATTCCTGTACTCAGTTATCAATATCAAGAGATTTAGTTATTTAGTATCTCAGTATTAGTAGTGAGTTCAGATGACAGTAAGGCGGTATCCAAGTTTTAGTATTTTGAGTCACGATGATTTCAGTTATGATTTGTGCATTCATGCATGTGTTCTCATTCAGTACTCTAATGATTAGTCAATTAAGTAATATTTCATGCATAATCTCTTTCATTTAGCCTTACCTTATCTTCATACTTGGTATATTCCCATACTAACGCATTTGTGCTATGGTGTTTTATTTGACACCATAAGTTCAGAGGAACAAGATTCAGAGTACCCTTAGCAACTCAGTCCTAGTCAGTAGTAGTAGATGTAGCAGTGAAGGAGTTATTTTTAGTAGAAGGAGTTAGTTGGGGACATGTCCCATCAGCTCCACTGTTCAGACAGGTTAGAGGCTTTTTTGAAAGATGTATCAGTGTTCAGTTTTTCAGTTTTGAGTATTTTTAGATGTTTTTAAACCTTATGGCTAGTTTTCTTATTTATTATTTATAATATGCAGTGCTCAGGTACAGATATCAGTAAAGGGTTAGCTTGTGGTTCTTCAGGATCATGAGCACCGTGTGACATTCCGGTTCCAGAAAATTGGGTCGGTACATTAACACCATACATGACCACATAGTCCTCATGTGAGCCTTCATGCTCAACCATTTCAATAGGCCAACGCCTTAATTTAACTCGTCATACAATTCAAAGTATGTTCTTCAAGACCTTTACAAGTCATTTATTTTTCATTAGCAATTCTATACCATAATTTTGTCCCACACACAATTCACGTTCAATTTCATGTTAGGGACTGTAATCCCCTTCTTATTCATCAATCCATTAAGGTCATCAGTTACATAATACATGGCTTATTTTACCTTATAAAATCAATTGTCAAGCATTCATACATTTTGGACCATTGCCCTAGTTCAAAGCATCATCATCATGTACTAGACATCTCACTTAGATATTTTAACAAACACAATGTGTACATTCTTTTACCAAGGCCAATTGCATGATAGAAATTATCAAGACTAGGGTTACTCAAGACCCACATGTTAGAACATATACAACAAGCATTCACATGTGCAAACTACCATCAATAACATGAATATACATAAGTCTAAGTAAGAATCAGTATTACTCATCATTAGGCAACAAAACCCTTTTCATTTTATTTCAAAACCACCATGTACACTTACTAATCCAACTGTGAAATACATGGGATTAGAGTTATTTAAAAAAGGGGAAGAGGTACATACCTTAAACAAGGTGAATCACCAAGAATATTGACTTCACTTTGCCTCTTGAAAGTCACCCTTGAAACCCTAGCCTCCAATCCTTTGAAGATGATCTTGAGAGAGTGTTTAGGGTGTTTGATCCATCAAAATGGATGTTCAGGAGGTTACACACACTTATATAGTGAGATGTTTTAGGGTTTTAGGTATGGGAAATGACCACAAGTCTCTTAGTTAAAAGTTTGAAAATGACCCCGTCCAAGGGTACGAATCCTCCATACGACTCATAAATTAGTCATACCCAATGATACGATGGTACCCTGACTCGTAGCCTAGGATCATCCTAGGCCTTCTACACTGGTTAGTGTCATGACCCAAGCTGAGATGGGCATCCCGAACCATGAAGGCCGGAGGTCCCTTCTGTATCTACCAATCATACACACATTCATATAATATGAAGGAAAAATGGGGAATATAAAACAATACGGAATCATGGTCAACTTCGATTTCAAACTGCTCAACAATAAAATGAGTTCATAAAGATCAACAACATCTAACACTAGTCTACAAAATCTCTACTGACTTAAAATAACCTCTGTTTGAAGACTGGGACAAGGCCCCCAGTCAGACCTACAACCAAAATGAAATAACATTGTTTTAAAAACAGGCCTTCAGAAATAAGAAAGAGTCACCAACTCTAATCGTTTGACCAAACAACTCTACTGCTTTGCGGGACCCCAGGACTGTGCCTCAGATCCTTAAATATAGGGGGTTAATACAAATGTACTGGTATACAGAGCAATGCAAAATAATGTATTTATATATATATATATATATATATATATATATATATAATAGGTGAGAACAATTCATAAAACATCATGCATGATATAGTTTAAAATACATGGGCAATCTTTAATAACCATAAAAACATTCTTGTCAATGCAGTTCTATTCATTGCATTACTTTTAAGTTAGGTGGTACACTCTAAAACTCAACGACCCCATGGGTTAGATGGAGTCCGCCCTTATCTCGGCGGCTAAGCTCCCAACCCAAATTTGTCTCAAGAGTTGGAGTTTCTAATTCTGATACACCACAGGGAACTAGGCCAGTGTATAATCCCTCTTGGGGACATAAAAACTCGTATAGGCAAAACATGGTTTTGGGCAATGAGTTATCTGAACTCATGCCTTCTTCAGTTAACCATCTAAAATCTCTTTATGCCTATTTTTAGCCTTTTCTGAACATGCATCTTTCTGAATTCAAAATCTATAAATCTAAGTGAAATCTGGTTTCTATCTACGCTGAGTCTATTATGGCATTATCTGTTTTGGTATCGTCAAACCAAGACTTGCAAGTCATATATCTGAACCATGAAATATCATTTATAAGTCTTTCATTCAAAATAGTGTTCAGACCATCAAAACACTCAACAGTATAAGAGAATTCATATTTCAAAACATAAGTCAAAACCATGCAAAGATTTTCATCTTTTCAACAATTCCAACAAGTGGTGGAGGGTCATTAAGGGACCCGAGCACAATCATCATGAACGGGAGAAACACTACTTAATTATAACCCATACCTGTTGGCCTACATCAAGATGGGACATAAGGTGAAGATATGATACCATCATGAAGTACTTCCTATATCAAGTATCTGGATCATAAGTAGAGAGTTGTTCGAAAGAAACACAATACAATATGAATTCTTAGGATAGATCATAGTGAGAAAACATTGGTGCATATATCAAGATAAAATAAGGGAAAAGACTGAATTACCCTCCTGGACTCAAAACTCAGTAAGATGAATTAGTCACCTGACGCGTTAAGAGTCGCGCCAACATTGCGTTGGCCCACTATTTTGACCATCCAAAAATGCCTAAGTCTTTTAACAATTAGAAAATTTTCAGGTTATCAACTCTCCATACACGCAACCAAGAGTGGTGTTGAGTCGGGAACGCTATGGGGTGTTATATTACAACTAAGACAAAGATTTCCGCTTGAATCGATTGCTCCTTATTTAAGGAACTGAGATTTGCCATGAGTTTGGATAAACTTTATCACTTTGGCTAAACCCAACATAGGATGAATCAGTGACATATAGAATCATATTTTCTTAGGACCAAGCATGCTGAGAGACATGGATTTTCTTGGATCATAAACAACATAACATATGGCTTGAATACATGAAAAATTGGATTACTGAGAGGCATAATTTCTTCTAGTTTGGAGGTCAGATCATAAACATAACTCCATAGAGAACTAGAACCATTAGCATAGCCAAGACTTGAACACATGATGTAGGACATTAGTAGAATAATCTCCGAGATGGAAGTAGGAGGAGTATGCTTAAGTAGGAATAGATTTATCATGACTCCTCCCCGCAACTTGCCACATTAAGAAAAATTTTGGAACTAACTTAATTCCCCATCTCCCCCTTAGAACAAAGTCACAATCCTAGACTTACGGACATATCCCCTTATTAAATCTATAGCCACAACTATCAACATAAAAGAGACATCACCACACACTTAAACTCTAAACTCTCCCTGAAGAACTATACTACGAAGGCCTTGCTTTTCAGTAAATGCTACTCTTAACTTATGCTAGCCTCTATAGCCATCACTCTACAACTCCCACTCTCATGTGCGCACGCATCCATACTCCTTATCACAAAAGGGGTATCAGTATATACATGAATACAAACTCCTCTCATTAGTATCTAATACAAAGACACTAAATTATTTTCTAGGACATCCCCTTTCAGGGACACTAATCATAATTTCTTCTAAATGCCAAAGTCATCAACTTACAACTAACATTTTCATGGGCATAGACACCCACGTTTCTAACTACTTAATGATCTATCTCAATTCCTTAGAATACTATTATTACACCTCTAATCACATAACTTACAACTTCACAAAAATTTGTAAAACCATACCCAAGGCTCGCATTGCCTACCTATTTTTTTTCCTCAATTCAACTCTAGAGAGCACCATACAACATCTTCCCAGACTTCTCAATACTACAAGATTCAAGAATTAAATCTAGGTACACAAAACACTTATACACATAAAACTTTATTTAGCAACCTGCTACCAGGGGTTGAACTTATTCCCATATACTCAAGTTCTTATCCACTTAATGATTCAACCACAATTCATCATTTTAACACTAGTCCTCATGTACACATATACCTCATGATTACCACTTAAAATTTTCATAAATCATCAACCTAGGCCATTTCGCACATCACATCAAGCCTGTTAATTCCTCCACAAAAGATGCATCATTAATCTCAAGTTATTATTCTCACCACTACACTCCACTCCTAAACTCCACGTCTAAAGTTCAAGCATATTGTCTACCCTGAATTATATACCACCGGTAAAGCATGCCACATACTACATGAGTCCATCAAATTAGGAAATTAACCCAAATATTTTACTTCACTTAACTACTACCTACAAGCACAACCCTGCCATAACCTCGTTATTACAATTCAAAATCCACTACATACCTTCTCACATTAAGTACTAGTTTCCTACTACTTAAAAAAAGACCACAAAGGGAGGTAAAGTCACATGATTGGTTTAGTCGATCTTAATCTTGCAACATAACCCATTTCAATCTTATCAAAATATTCTAATTTATCACATCATACTTACTTACCTAATCGTACATCACAATGATCTTCAAAATTCAATAAACACTAATGATTCTCTACTTACAACTTATTAACTAATCTACCCCTTTCCATTCACAGCCTATAAATGATTTCTACAACCACTATAATCATCCATTCTGTGATCCTTCCATATTCTAAATAAATAATAGTCATATCTTGTATCTTCCTTCACAGACTACCATAAAATCTATAAATATTACTGCACATTAGTCTATCACTATAAAATGGCAACCTACTCCTCAATCCACAGTTATATAACTAAAACTATTCATTTATGCAAAAGTCACTCTCACTCTTACTTCTAACCTTATGACTTCATATCACCAATTTCTTGGCCCATCTCACTACTATAAGTCATGACACTTTAACATACACTACTACTCGGGTGGAAATACAGTTCCAACATTCTTCTACATATTATTATCCTTAAACATGGCATCCGCAACAAGAATTTATTAAAGGAGACTGAATACACTCCATACCTCAGGCTCAACCGCACGACTGATGCAGATGGGGGTATATTTTTAAATAATCACACTTTAAAGAACTCATGGACTCCTCTTAAGTCCTTGTGCAAATTCATAACTTTTTTGAAAAACTAAATCAAAGAGAACCACATCGCTGAGGAAGCTAGACTCTTAGACTTATATTGCCTTGACATTGAGGCATGACCCATGAAATTAGAACGAGAAATCAACTTGGTTAACTTTCTTATGGATGACACTATAGCACAAACTAGAGTATGAAAGAATAAGAAATAACTCCTAAATGCCAGGTAGCCTCTTGATTATAAGTGTAGTGCACAACACACCCATAAGCAAGACTCTACTGGACTTGATTTTTCAGACACCCTGGGACAATGAATCATGCTCTGATATCAAGTTTTTCATGACCCGAGCCAAGTCCCTGGCCGCGATAGGCATCCCAAACCATGAAGGCCTAAGCGTCCTTCTCTATCTAGCAATCATACACACATTCATATAATATAAAGAAAAAATACAGAATATAAAACAATATGGAATCATGGTCAATTTCTATTTCAGAATTCTCAATAATGAAATGAGTTCATAAAGATCAACAACATCTAACCCTAGTCTACAAAATCTCTGTTGATTGAAAATAACCTCTATTTGAAAACTGGGACAAGGCCCCAGTCAGACCTAAAACCAAAATGAAATAACAATGTTTTTAAAATAGGCCTTCTAAAATAAAGAAGGCTCACTAACTCCAATCGTCTGACCAAACAACTCTACAGCTTAGCGGGACCCCAGAACTGTTCCTTAGATCCTGTAATATAGGGGGTCAATACAAATGTACTAGTACGCAAAGCAATCCAAAATAATGTATTTATATATATATATATATATATATATATATATATATATATATTATAGGTGAGAGCAAATCATGAAACACCATGTATGATATAGTTTAAAATACATGGGCAATCTTTAAAAACCATAAAAACATTCTTGTAATGTAGTTCTATTCCGTGCATTACTTCTTAGTTTGGTGGTACACCCTATAATTCTACAACTCCATGGGCTATATGGAGTCTGCCCGTAACTCGGAGGCCAATCCCCCAACCCAAGTTTGCCACAAGAGATAGAATTTTTGATTCTAGTACGTCACAGGGCACTAGGCCAGTGTATAATCCCTCTTGGGGATATAATAACCCATATCGGCGAAACACTATTTTGGGCAATGAGCTATCTGAACTCGTGCCTTCTTCAGGTAACCACCTAACATCTGTTTATGCCTATTTTTAGCCTTTTCCAAACATGCATCTTTCTGAATTCAAAATCTAAAAATTTGAGTGAAAACTGATTTCTATTCTATTCTGAGTCTGTTATGGCATTATCTATTTTGGTATCATCATACCAAGACTTGCAAGTCATATATCTGGGCCATAAAATATCATGTATAATCCTTTCATTCAAAACAATATTCAGACCACCAAAACATTCAACAATATAAGATAATTCATATTTCAAAACATAAGTCAAAACCATGCAAAGATTTTCATCTTTTCAATAATTCCAACAAGTGGTGGTTAATTTCTCAAAACATTCCTGAAATTATTTCAATTATCACATTTAATATTTAATTCATGATAATATTACCCTATTTAATTCTAAACCATCATAAATTTTATATAAGATAGTAAGGCTCTTGACTCATTCCTTAAATCATGCAATTTAGGAACCCATAACTTGTAAATCACGTAGTAACACAATGAGAGAGGGGAAGATTCAATAATTCATGCTCTCAATTCATATTTCAAAGCGTCAAACACATACATACATATATACTAACCAAATGAATTTCAAAGGAAAGCCTCAAGACCAAATCAATATCATCAAAAGGTTTCAAAAATGCATAATTATAATTATAAATCCAAACCCCTTTGTAAATTCTTAATTTCTACACCTTTAATATACTTAAGAAGAGTTTAATATGCCCATTTAGTTATAGGAAAACCCCACATACCTTAGACATTATAGTTAGAAGAATGGAATCCGAATCTTTATCAGTTTCTTGGAAATCTTAAACTTAAGGGCTTGAATTCTTGATTTTTGGGAGAGAGGCTAGGGTTTTTGTTCTTGATAAATTCAAATAAAAATGGGCATACTTTGCCCTAAAAATTCTTTAATCACCAGTTAATACGATTAGAAATTATAGGAAAAAGATGAGACTACCCTCAAACTTAAAATTTGCAGAACAAATCGCATTTTTTAGGCTTACAGTGATGCGCTAAATGGGTCATCGCGATACCCACTATGATGCGGTGGAATCGCGATGACCCACTGGATTGTGACAATTGTTGTTTTATGGTTCACCGCGATGCGGTGCATTCGCGATGAGTTTCTAAAAATTGACAAATGCTGAATTGGCCACCATCGCGACGTGGCGACGCTTCTATCGCTATTTCCACCGCAATGCTGGGGAATTCCTGGTGGCTTGCTGGAATAAAAATCCCAACAAATTTTATATGCTTATCAAGACTCAATCAATAGGAAGGTTTTTGGAACATTGAAGCGTAGCAATAACGGTCTACATTCTAGCTAAAAAAAGTGGGGTATTACAGTTAGGGTACAAATAGTCTCCCTTGAGTTTTATCTAAAGGGTATGACTCATGCTTTAACCTTATGCACCATTCGTATCAAAAAAAAGTCCACTTGAGTTGAGACTTCACTCCATACGATTGAGTTAGGTACAACTCGTATGCATTAGTTATGATTGAGGGATGGTTATGTCATATAGGAGATAGTTTACTACCCTATCATGTTGGTCAAGGTACTAGTGGGGGAAGGGGAGTAGGATACAACTCGTATCCATGGGTATAACTCAATCACCTAGTCGTACCCTCCCTAGTGACATCAAATGATGAAGTTTTGGAAAGGGTCCAAAGTCTAGGTGTTTCAATTCTCCCCCACTTGGATCATTCATCCTTGAATGAGGGGTAAGGAAAACATAAACACAGGTTAACACATCAAATCAAACTTTACACTATGTTAAAGCATGCATTCAAAAAGGACACAACACACATCATGTTCATCATCAATCAATTATTCATTTCATCGACTTCGAGACTCAAACCCATTGCTCATCGACACTTACTCATTTCATAACCTAGGGAATTCAAACCATCGACTTTTAAGGATATAAAGCAACTCAAAGCATTATGGACTTTAACCCATCATCTATCAAAGACATGAATCAACTCAAGGTACTTAGGGACTTAAGCCCATCACAACAAGGCACACATAGTTTCAAAGCATTAGGGACTTGAACCCATAGTCTAACAAGACACAATCAATTCAAACTCAAGGACTTTAACCCATTATCCAAACAAGACATATCTCAATTTCAAACATTGGGGACTTTAACCCATTGTTTATCAAAGACATAAATCAGGTCAAAGAGATTAACACATTCCTCCATCACAAGTTTCCACAATGGGAAACAAATATGGATACTGAGACATCATGTCCTCTTCCATCTCCCAAGTGGATTTCTTAGACATTGGTTCCTCTATAGAACCTTAACCGAAGTCACTTTTTTCTTGCAACCGGCAAATTTTCCGATCCAAGATCCTCATCGGGATCACCTGATAGGACAAGCAGTCCTAAATACCGACATCATTCAAAGAACCAACTAATGAAATATCACCAGTATAATTTTGCAACATAAAGACATGGAAAATTGAGTGAATGGAGTTTATACGAGAAGGCAACTCTAACTCATAGGCAACTTTTCCAACCTTCTTGAAAATCAAGTAGAGACCAACATACCGGGGACTAAGCTTTCTCTTTTTACCAACCGCATCACTACCTTAATGGGAGACACTTTCAAGGATACCCAATCACCAACACTAAACTCTAAGTCCCTAGTCCTCACATCTGCATAGGAATTTTGGTGACTTTCAGTGGTTTTCAATCTATCACGAATCACCATCACCTTCTCTAAGGCTTGTTATACTAAATCGGAGCCAAGAAACTTACCCTCACCAACTTTGTACCACCCAATAGGAGATCGACATATTTTTTCATACAATGCCTCAAAAGGCGCCATACCAATGCTAGAGTGGTAACTATTATTATAGGAGAACCCAATCAAAGGCAATTGGTCATTCAAACTGCCACCATAATCATCACACAAGCACGCAACATATCCTCCAAAGTTTGGATAGTTCTTTATGCTTGCTTGTCCATTTGTGGGTGAAAAGTAGTGCTAAGGCACACTCTAGTACCCAAACCCTTTTGGAACGACTTCCAAAAGTGGGATGAAAATTAAGGACCACGAGCCAAAATAATAGAGATCGGACCACCGTGCAACTTCATCATCTTTGCAAGATACAACTTAGCATAATATTTTACCAAGAAATTAGTCCTCATGAGCAAGAAGTAAGCGGACTTAGTCATTCTATCAACAATGACCCAAATAAAATCACATTGATTCCAAGATTTAGGAAGACCGGTAATGAAATCCATATTAACAGCCTCCCACTTCCATTCGGGTAATGAGATCTCTTGATACAAGCTCCCGGGTCTCATGTGCTCAACTTGCTTCTTTTTTTCTTCTTCCAATCGTTGCAAATACACAATCAACCTAGAAATATCCATATTTTTAATCAACAAGGCCGTCTTTGGTCTCAAGGACTAACTCACGGGACAATTTCGAGACAAACTTATACATTTCACCCCTCATGCTAGAAACCATCTTGGAAGCATACCTTGACAATTGGTGGAATTTCAAGGCACACTCTTGAATGGACATCCTCCCTTGCTTCAAATTCACAAACTCTTCTGCCTTAGCTTCCCTCAACTCTTGAGGAAAGAAGCAGTCTAAGAAAGCTTTTGAGAAGTCCTCCCATATGGAAGGACTATCCTCAACACCTCTTGATAACTCCCACCCCCCGTACCATTGGTATGCTACATCTTTCAATTGGTAGAAAGCAAACTCAACTGCCTCAATCTCTGAAGCATGTATAATTCAGAAGATCTTATCCATTTCATCAATGAATCCTTAAGGATCTTTCTTAATCTTCATACCAGAGAAGATAAGAGGACTAACCTCATAAATTAGCTAATTTTTGTAGCCTCAGACAAAATGGTAGTCGGAGCACCAGGCTTCGCTTGAGAAGCTACCAATTGAGTCAAGCGGTTGATAGAGCGATGAAACTCGACATTAATAGCATCCCCTTGAGGTGATAGAATAGGAGGGTCACACTCATATTCGGGGTTGGTGGGGACAGGTTGAACCCAGTGAAGATGGTTGGATGTTGCAGCCCTAGACTAGGTCAAACTCCATACATTGGATGAGCTTCATCCATAGGACCCTCAAAGAGATTTGCTTGATTCTCAGATCTCCTTGGAGGCATGATCTTAAAGATAGCAAACAAAAATCAGATAAATCCAAGACCTTAGACTCTATAGCATAAAATAGAAACACAAAAAAGGGAAACATTTCCTAAAATGTCTCATAGCTCCTCTTTTATAAGTGTGGTGGACTTCACACTCATTAAAGAGACTCTACTCGACACGGTATTGTGGACACCCAACTGATCATAAACCTAGGCTTTGATACCAACTTGATAGGACCCAAATTCGCAGTATGGCGTATAGGCACCCCTAGCTCACATGAACCGAAGATTGCCTCAATAACCCAACTAAACCATCAATATAAATCACAAGGATTGGATAGAGTCTGACCATATAATAGGATAGCAGAAACATATTAGAAATCATAACTTAAAGAAGTCTAAACACTTTATTAGATTCATTAGACTATCTATTACACACAAGTCTACAGCCATCCATAATATCTCTATACAAACTGGTGTTTAGAAATATATATGTCGGGACAAGCCCATGACAATAGACAAACCAAGTCAAAATAAGACAACTCTTAAGATAGGATACCAAGGATGAATGTCTTCCAAAGAAAGAAAGCTTACCACTCCAAATTCAATGAATGAACCACTTTGAATCATCTAATCACTGAAAAGGAAGAGAAGAAGATGCTTCAGCCCATATATCACGTGGGGACATAGCATCCGGAGATGGTTAGCAGTTGGAACGCTAGCATATAAATCAAGGATAAGGATAAAATAATATCATCATTCAACAAAAAAATTATATCATATTTAATCATATTCATAACCTTATCCAAATATATAGAGTGAGAGACATATCACATGCTAATAAAGGGGACAAGAGTTATCACACTTTAGAAGAACTAACCACTCACACACATTCATATAAGTGAGGGACTCTAACTACTCACACACTTTCATTCAAGCAATGGACTCTAACCACGTGCTAACATATTTGTCATGGGACTCTAACCGCATGCCATAGTAGATAGGGGACTCCAACCCGAAGCTAATTTATTTAGTAAGGCACTTCAACCTTATGAGATCTCATTATTCAAGGGACTTTAACCACACGCAATTTCATTAGGCAAGGGACTTTAACCTCAATCTATCACGACTATCATTAGTCAACATTAGGACTCTAACTCTTTGTCCATACAATCTTATGTATTTAATTCCACACATAAGAACTTTAACATATTTAGCCAATTTACCACCATACATGACCATATGGTCCTCATGGGAGCTTTTATTTCTCAACCATATAAATTGGCCAATGCCTTAATTCAACCCATCATACAATTCAAACTATGGTCCTTAAGACCATTACAAGTCATTTTTATTTCATTAGTAATTCTATACCACAATTTAGTCCCACACACGATTCACGTTTAATTTTATGTTAGGGACTTTAACCCCCTTCTTATTCATCAACCCATTAAGGTCATCAATTACACAATACATGGCTCATTTTTTCTTCAAAATATCATTTATCAAGCATTCATACATTTGGACATTTTCCCTAGTTCAAAGCATCATCATCATGTACTAGACATCTCACTTAGATATTTTCACAAACACATTGTGTACATGCCTTTACCAAGGCTAATTTCCTAATAAAAATCATCAAGACTAGGGCTACTCATGACCCACATGTTTAAACACATACAACAAACATTCACATATGCAAAATAGCATCAATAACATGAATAAACATGAGTCTAAGTAAGAATCATCATTATTCATTATTAGGAAACAAAACCCTTTCCATTTGATTTAAAAACCACCAAGTACACTTACCAATCCAAGTGTAAAATACATGGGTTTAGATTTATTTAGAAAGGGGAACAGGTACATGCCTCCTTCAAAGATGAGCATGAGAGAGTGTTTAGGGTGTTTGATCTATCAAAATGGATGTTTAAAAGGCTACACATATGTATATAGTGGGAGGATTTAGGGTTTTAGGCATGGGAAATAACCACAACGCCCTTAGTTAAAAGTAGGAAAACAACTCCGTCCAAGGGTACGACTCCCTCATATGACTCATTAAGTAGTCGAACCTTTAGGTACGAGTGGTACCCTGACTCATACCCTAGGCTTCTCTTAGGACTTGTACACTGGTTAGGGTACGAGTGGACACCCTTGAGTCATATATAAAGGGTATACTTATGTCTTAACCATATGCACCATTCGTATCAAAACTAGTTAAATTGAGTTGAGACTTTACTCCATACGTTTGAGTTGGATATGACTCGTTTGCATTGGTTATGATTGAGGGGTGTTCATGTCGTATAGTAGATAGTGTACTACCCTATCATGTTGTTAAAGGTATGAGTGAGGGAAGGGGATGAGGATATGACTCATACCTAAGCGTATGACTCAATCACCTAGTCGTACCTACCCCAGTGACATCAAATGATGAAGTTTTGTAAAGGGTCCAAAGTCTAGGTGTTTCAATTCTCCCCCACTTGGATCAGTCATCCTTGAATGAGGGGTAAGGAAAACATAAACATAAGTTAACATACCAATACACATCAAATCAAACTTCACATAATATTAAAGCATGCATTTAATAAGGACACAACACATATCATGATTATCATCAATCAATCATTAATTTCACCAACTTCGGGACTCAAACCCATTGCTCATCAATACTTACTAATTTCACAACATAGGGAGTTCAACCAATCGACTTTCAAGGATATAAAGCAACTCAAAACATCAGGGACTTTAACCCATCAAATATCAAAGACTCAAAGCATTGGGGACTTTAACCCGTCATCTATCAAATACGTGAATCAACTTAAGGTAATTAGGGACTTAAGCCCATCACAACAAGGCATACATAGTTTCAAAGAATTAGGTACTTGAACCCATAGTCTAACTAGACATAATTAATTCAAACTCAGGGACTTTAACCTATTATCGAAACAAGACATAACTCAATTTCAAATATTGGGAACTTCAACCCATTGTCTATCAAAGAAATAAATCAAGGCAAGGGGATTAACACATACCTCCATCATAAATTTACAAAATGGGAAACAAATGTGGATAATTGGACTTCATGTCCTCTTTTTCATCCCAAGTAGCTTCCTCAAACTTTTAGTTCCTTATTAGAACCTTTAACGAGGCCATTTCTTTTGTTCGTGACCGGAAAACTTGCCGATTAAAGATCCTCACCAAGATCTCCTCATAGGAAAAGGAGTTTGAGATACCGACATCATTCAAAGGAACAACACATGAAGGATCACCACATATTTCCGCAACATAGAGACATGAAAGATTGGGTGAATGGAGTTCATAGTAGAAGGCAAATCTAACTCATAGGAAACATTGTCAACCTTCTTCAAAATCAAGTAGGGACCAACATACCAGGGACTAAGCTTCCCTTTTTTACCAAACCGCATCATTTCCTTAATGGGAGACACTTTCAAGAATACCTAATCTCTAATACTAAACTTTAAGTCCCTATGCCTCACGTTCACATAGGATTTTTAACGACTTTGAGAGGTTTTTAATCTATCACAAATCACCTTCACCTCCTCCAAGGCTTAGTGTACTAAATCGGGGACAAACAACTTACCCTCACCAATTTCATACCACCAATAGGAGATCGACATCTCTTTCCATACAACGTCTCAAAAGGCGTCATACCAATACTAAAATGGTAAATATTACTATAGGCGAACTCAATCAACGGCGAGTGGTCATACCAAATACTACCATAATCAATCACACAAGCATGCAATATATCCTTCAAAGTTTGGATGGTCCGTTTCTCTTGCCCATCCATTTATGGGTGAAAAGTGGTGCTAAGGCACACTCTAGTACCCAAACCCTTTTGGAATGACTTCCAAAAGTGGGATGAAAATGGAGGAACACAATCAAAAATAATAGAGAACGAAACATCATACAACTTTATGATCTCCACAAGATATAACTTGGAATAATCTTCCACTGAGAAATTAGTCCTCATAGGCAAGAAGTGAGCGGACTTGGTCATTCTATTAATAATGACCCAAATGAAATTACATTGGTTTCAATATTTAAGAAGACCAGTAATGAAATACACATTAATTGCCTCCCACTTCTATTTGGGTAACGTGATCTCTTGATTCAAGCCCCCGAGCATCATGTGCTCAACTTGCTTTTTTTTATCTTCTTCTACTTGTTACAAATACATAATTAACCTAGAAATATCCATGCTCTCAATCAACAAGGCCTCCTTACTCTCAAGGACTAACTCATGGGATAATCCTGAGACAAACTTATGCATTCTATACCTCATGCTAAAAACTATCTCGAGAGCATACCTTGACAATTGGCAAAATTTCAAGGCATACTCTTGAATAGACATCCTCCCTTACTCCAAGTTCACAAACTCATCCTCCTTATCTTATCTTATCTTATCTCAACTCTTAAAAAAAGAAGCGGTCTAAGAAAGCCTTATAGAACTTCCTCCATATGGCGGGACTACCCTCAATACCTTTAGACAACTCCTATCCCTCATACCATTGGTACGTTATATCTTTAAATTGGTTGAAAGAAAATTCAATGTCCTCAATCTATGAAGTATGCATGATTCAAAAGATCTTCTTTATTTCATTAATAAAACCTTAAGGATCTTCCTCAACCTTCATACTGGAGAACTTAGGAGGGATCAACCTTATAAATTAGCCAATTTTTGTGGCCTCATAAGAAATGATAGCCAGAGAACCACGCTCTGCTTGAGAAGCTACCAATTGAGTCAAGAGGTTGATAGAGAAATGAAACTCAGCATTAGTAGCATCCCCTTGAGGTAATGGAATAGAAGGGTCACTCTTATATTCAGGGTTTGTAGGGATAGGTGGAACCCTGTGAAGATAGTTGGATATCCTAGCCCTAGCCCAGGTCCAAACTCCAGATATTGGAAGAGCTTCATCCATAGGACCCTTAAAAGTATTTGTCTGAGTCTCAGATCTCCTTGGAGTCATGATCTGAAAGATAGAAAATAGAAATCAAAGGAATCCAAGACCTTAGACTCTATAGCTTGAGATAGAAACAAAAAAGAAAATATTTCCTAAAATGTCTCATAGTTTCTCTTTTATAAGTGTGGCATGTTTCATACTCATAAAAGAGACTTTACTCGATATGGTATTATCGACACCCAATTGACCATAAACCTAGGCTCTGGTACCAACTTGACATGACTCAAGTTTATGCCATATAGTATTGGCAACCCTAGCTCACATAAATCGAAGGTCACCCCAATAAGCCAACCAAACCATTATTATAAATCACAAGGATCAGATAAAGTTCTACCATATAATAGGATAGTAGAAATATATCACAAGTCATAACTTAAATAAGTCTAAATACTTCACTAGGTTTATTAGAATTTCCATTACACCAAAGTCCACAGCCATCCATAATAACTCTATGCAAACTAGATTTTAGAAATATATATGTTTGGACACCCCCTCAATAATTGCTAAACTAAGTCAAAATAAGACTAAGTCTAAGGATAGGAGACTAAGGATGAATGTCTTCCAAAGAAAGAAAGCTCACAATTCCATAGTAAATGTACGAACCACTTTGAATCTTCTAAATATTACATGGGAAGAGTAGAAGATACTTCGGCCCCTTTATCGCATGGGAGGGTTAGAGGTTAAAATGCTAGCATGTAAGTCAAGGATAAAGATAAAATAATATCATCATTCAACAACAAACAATATCATATTCAATCACATTTATAACCTTATCCATATAGAGAGAGAGAGAGAGAAAGATATCATATTCTAATGAAGGGGATAAGATTTATCACACTTTGGAAGCACTCATTCATCATACATGCAATAGAGGACTTCAAACTTCTACACTTACAGATTAAAGCATTCCTTATTAGGAATAGGAATTTAACCATATTCATATTATCAAGAGAGGTACTTTAACCACATACACATCCATTTAGGTGAATCACTGAGAATAGTGAGTTCACTTTGCTTCTTGAATGTCACCCCTGAAACCCTTGCCTTCAATCCTTCAAAGATGAGCCTGACAGAGTATATAGGGTGTTTGATCCATCAAAATAGATATTTAGGAGGCTACACACACTTATATAGTGAGAGTTTTTAGAGTTTTATGCATAGGAAATGTCCACAAAACCCTTAGTTAAATTTTATAAATGACCTTGTCTAGGGGTACGACTTTATTATACGACTCATTAAGTAGTACCCTAGGGTACGAGTGGTACCCTGACTTATACCCTAGGCTCTTTATATGCCTTCTACATTGGTTAGGGTATTAGTTAACTCCCTTGAGTCATATCCAAAGGGTATGAATAATGTCTTAACCGTATGCACCATTTGTATTAAAAATAGTCCACTAAAGTTGAGACTTCACTCCATAAGATTGAATTGGGTATGACTCATATGCATTGGTTATGATTTAGGGATGGTCATTTCATATAGGAGATAGTGTATTACCCTATCATGTTGGTCAAGGTAGGAGTGGGAGAAGGGGAGGAGGATACGACTTATTTACAAGAGTACGACTTAACCACTTAGTCGTACCCTCCCTAGTAACATCAAATGATGAGGTTTTGTAAGGGGTCCAAAGTCTAGGTATTTCAAAGAAGATAGTATGTAACACCTGGGTTTTTGGTCTTTAAAAAATTATGGAAATTTTATCCTCATTGTCCCAACTATGACTCCCCTGATGAGTCGTAGGTATTCTTTATGATTTATAGGACTCGAATTATAACCAAATCAGTAAGTGTGTGATGAAGTTCTGCTTAGGGTACATTTAGCTTTCTTAGAGCCGTAAGGACACATTAAAAGTCATATGTTTTAAAGTGTTTTTCATGTGGTATGGATGTTGGTTTTGAAAACATTGGTTGAGGGTTTTTGAATAACTGATGTTTATGTGATGTTTCATGTTTGTCCCTACATGGTTTATGTTTGAATGGTGATTTTTAAATCAAAATGATGCATGGGTATGGTGAATAAATTAAAGGACTTTGATTTCTCCAAGCGTGTGACTTTTATGCCCTGACCTTAACCCCTTTCCCCCTCCAATTGTTGAATTAGTTGAATATAAAAAGTATGCATACTGAATTACTCTTGAACTTTTGCATAATGTGAAAGGTAAATGAAGCATAATGATTTTTAATTGAACCTTATGGGGTTGTATAATTCCCCAAGCTAATGTATAGTATAACCAAAGGGGATTGTGATTTCCCCTAGGCGTGGTAATTGGTGTGGCATGTAGATGTTACCTTGCAAGTGTAGTTGGTATGACAACACCAATAATGTATGCATAAATGTGTGTCATGGTTCAATAAATGGGAATATGTGATAATTATTTTAATTGGGCTTTAATAAGGGTTGTGTAGCTGAGTCGAGAACGTGGAGATCCCAAGAGATCTCTACTGGAAATCGTGGTTGCCGACTCGGGAGTCTAAATGACTGGGTGGTTTGAGTCCCCCTTATTATTATTACTCCCTACGTTTCAAAAAGAATGACCTACTTTTCTTTTTTGTTCGTTACAAAAAGAATGACCCCTTTTCTTTTTTAGAAATATTTTAATTTCATCTTTCCACATGGCATGTTTAGGACCACAAGACTAAAGGGCATTTTGGTACATTTTACATAACTTTAATTTAAGGCCACAAGATTCAAAAGTCTTCTTTATTTTCTTAATCTTTATGCTAAGTCAAAGTAGGTCATTATTTTTTAAATGGAGGGAGTATATGATTAGGTGATTCGAGCCCCCCATATTATATTACATGATTTGGTTCTTATTTTACCTTGATATGTCAAGAGGTTTGTTCTCCATAGTGCATATGTATACCCTCTGGTTCGTGCGTCCATATGCACTGGGCCCTACTAACTGGGGAAGAGTTGAGCCCATATAGCCCGTGGACTCCTTAGTATATTATGATGGTTAAGCTACGTGGTCCATGCTAAAGTCTTAAAATGCATACTAAGCCCTATTTTCCTATCCCGGCATGTTATATACATATATATGTATATATATACAAGCACTTGATCTTGTGAATTGGTTTTGAGTGATTTTGAATTATTGACAACAGCATTACGTTATCCTTATCAGTGAGTTATATACTAGTTTTCACCCCACTAACCATCTTCGGATGTTGTATCCTTACGCGATATTGGTACTAGATATACCTCTACTTTTTCTGCACAGAATTAAGTGGATCATCTCAATTCTTCAGTTCGTTGTGGTGATGTGGTGAGCTTTTATTCTTCATAAGACTTAGATATTTCATCAGTTATTATCATAGATTAGAGTTGAGAGTTTTCATTATCATTAACATTATCATTTTCATTGTTATCTATCAGAGTCAAGGATATGTCCTGACCAAGATCGATTTTGGATCTTATGTTAGAAGGATTTGTCAGATTACTGTGGACTTGGGTGATGTTGGTCGGTTTTTTTGGCCGATCGATGGTGATCAGTTATAGACACACCCTTTTATTCTTTAAACTTATCTTGTTATATGTTTGGAATTCATCTGACATTGGGGATATTGTGTTGTTTGGTTAGGTGCTCAGAGGTTGTCTCCCATTCTTGGTGGACTTGAGATACCCATCATGGCTAGGCCCTAGTTTGGGTCACTGAAACTTTCCATTTAGTTATTTAGGTATGCTCTTGTTAACTCAGAAAATATCCTTAATACAATGGCAACCCTTGATGAATAAGATCACTGCTAAGTTGTTTGGGCTCAACTTTTTGTCATACCGAATAAGATACTTAAACTAATAGAAGCTCACTATAGAAGCTACCTATGGTCTGTGTGAAATGCTATTACCAAGAAAGCAATAGTATCTTAAGAGAAAGTGTACTTACCAAAATATGTTGGGGGAATTAACATCACCAATATGAGCCTCTGAAATAAGTCTTCAAGAACTTTTATTATGTGGAGCATAAACTGATAAAATATGGATTAGATAGATCCATACATACTACATAAAGAGGCTATCTATGATGGATATACCAATACCAAAGAAAGCTTGTTAGATAATGCAGAAAATACTGACAACTAGGACTCTGTATAATTAGCTCTGCTAAATTGGAGTACCTAGGAGCATTATTAGGAAAATCTACAACCAGCTAATCAACGATATGCCTAGGGACCCTTGGATATAATGTACATGAACTCAGCAATACCTAAATCAAGATTTACCACTTGGCTTCAGTCACAAGGAAGACTATTGACTTCAGATCAACTACTAAAGTCGGGAATGAAGATTGATATCAAATGTAGTTTATTTGAAATACAAGAGGAGAATAGAGAACACCTTTTTACACAATGTCCTTATTGAAATTCCCTATGGAATAATGTATAACTTTGGATGCAAAGATCACCTTATAGTCTTGTCGCTTGGGATCAACACCTATAATGGGCCATCACTAGAGCCACAGCAAATCACTCAATGCTCAAATATTTAAAATATTGTACACTGAACTTACATATTCCTTGTGGATTAAACGAAATTAGAGGATTTTTTTAAAAGAGAATTTGCACATGGAAAGTACTATCTAAGGAGATAGTCTATGTTAGTTGTGTTAGACCACCCCATAGAATTCGGAATGTAGGGCACATTTATATCTTTTAGCTTCTTCTTAATATCTAGCCTAGAATATAGTTTTGTTTGGTTGAATGAGAAATCAGCAAGCTATTGCATTGTAATTCTCCACTTTTGTAATTAATAAATGACAGTTAATTACTAAAAGAAAATGTATAAGATATATGTATAAATTTATCTACACTGTTATACAATATATATATATATACATATTGTTATAATATATTTACATCATACAGATAATGCGCAACAATATATATGATATATAAGCAATGTATCCACCAATATTATATACAAAATAAAATGAAAACCATGTTATTTCTTCATCAACTATTTTGAAAGAACGGGGTCTCTTGGTACAAGCTTTGTCAATTCCTCTCCATCAATAAAATCTTAAATACCAATAATAAATAATAAAATCAATAAAAACATAATTTTCTTCTTTAAGACAAAGTGACCATCGGTTAGGGGACTCTTGAATATAAAATACCTTGACTTTTCAGAAGTAGACATCAGCCTAACAAAGATAAAAAAAATAGGTAAATAAGAGAAAACATGGGAAGGCAAAGGAGAAGAGAAAAATAAAGTTATACATCTATATCTAGTAACTAATTTAGGGTATGTGCATTGTATATGTATCAAGCGTTAATGAGAATAAATATATACATACATATACGTACATAAATACATACATACTTGAGACCCCATAAAATTTTGATCATTTTATTTTTAACCATCCCGTGTGCGTAATGTTGATTTTTGACTTAAATTATGATTAGGTATGTTGAAAGGGCATTTTAGAAAAGTTTTGGAATTTTCAAAAGGGTTCAGGGTTATTTGGAACCCCAAGACAGTATACCTCCATGATAGTAGAGTGCCACACCACTTAGCTTCCATGATAAGGGCGTGGAATAAAGGCTAAGCTCCGCGATAGCGGCTAACCACACTGCTATATATTTTTTCATCTAGTTTTTTTTTCACCCAGAAGTTTAGATATTTAGAGCAGCGCATAAATCATCAGAACAGTGGGAAAGATAGTAGGCAATGGACTAGAAAAAATAATTCTTGTCAACCAGTGCTCTTTATCTTATGCCTTCAGGTGATCATTATTTTTAGGATAGCAGTGGTCCTAAGGAATAGGGTGCCTAGTTTCAGGTAAGTGGATCTTAGACAGCCCCACCTTATCCTCTTTTTTATTTTTGTAAACCTCTTCCTCAAATATATTGTATGGAGGGGAGAAATTGATGCTTTAATTATGGTCAAGTTGGTCATATATAGCGAGATTTTCCTTTGGCTGTGGTTGTAACTAGAGCTAATAATGTCCCAATTTCTACTTCTTTGGATCCTCAACCAAAAAGGCGTCACTTCAGGTACCGACAATGGCTAAAATTATTTTTATAAACTCGCTACCCATCAAGAATCTAAGACATCCCCAGATGTTTCCACTGGTATATTACAACTTTTCTTCTATGATATTTATGGTTTGCTTGCTACCCTATCTTGATGACTCCTTATGTGACTCTGTACTTTAATTTTGGCCCTGAAAATATTTCTAACCCTTTTTCTATTTCTAATTTGGTGGGTGAGTCTATTATTGCTAGACAAATCTATAGAGGTGTGTGGTGTCCATTCTTAATAGGGAGACATTGGTGGATTTGATAAAACTTGATATGGTGGATTTTGATGTAATCTTAGAGATAGATTGGCTTCATTCGTGCTATGATTATTTGGATTATAGGACCCAAAAGGTCAGTTTTCATTTTCCTAATTAGCAGTTGATTGAATAGTAGAGGAGTTCTTTAGTGTCCAAAGGGAAGTCAATTTCTTATCTTAGAGTTCAGAGGTTGATTTTAAAAGGGTGTTTGTATCATCTCATTTGATTTAAGGATTCTAACCCTGAGATACCCTCTTTGCAATTTGTCCCCATGGTTAATGAGTTTCCTGAAGTTTTTCCCAATAATCTTCTTGGGATTCCTCCTGATAGAGAAATAGATTTTAGGATTGATCTTTTACTGGATACCTATCCTATTTAAATTCCTCCTTATAGGTTGGCTTTGGCTGAATTAAGAACGCTTAAGGAGCAATTGAAGGATCTTTTTAATAAGGGATTTATTAGTCCTAGTATTTCTCGATGGGGTGCACCTATATTTTTTATGCGAAAGAAAGATGGGTCTTTTCAGAAGTGTATAGACTATCATCAGTTGAATAAGGTTGCAGTGAAAAATAAGTATCCTCTTCCTAGGATTAATGACCTTTTCGATTAGATTCAGAGTGTTAGGTGTTTCACTAAGATTAATCTCTATTCGGTGTATGACCAACTGAAACTTAGGGAAGTTGATATTCCCAAGACTTTTTTCCAAACCCTATATGGTCATTATGAGTTTTTGGTTATGTCATTTTGGTTGACTAATGCTCCAACTTCTTTCATACATCTTATGAATTGGTTGTTCAGGTAGTTTCTGGATTTGTTTGTTATAGTCTTCATTTGTGATATCCTGGTGTACTCTTAAAGTGAGGAGGATCATGGCAGTCACCTTCAAGTTGTGTTACAAGCTCTTAAGGACCAGACATTGTATGCAAAATTTTCTAAGTGTGAGTTTTGGCTAAGTGTTGTGACTTTTCTTAGGCATGTTATTTCTAGTAAAAGTATCAAGGTGGATCCACAAAAACTTGAGGCAATAAAGATATGGCCTAGACCCACGACTCCAACCAACATTAGGAGCTTCTTGGGTTTGGCAGGCTATTATAGGAGGTTTATGGAGATTTTCTCATCTATTGCTACTCCAAAGAATAAGTTAACTAAGAAAAAGGTTAATTTTTTATGGTCTAATGCTTGTGAGGGTATTTTTGAGAAGTTGAAGGATATGTTGACTTCTTTGCCCATTTTGACTTTGCTCGAGGTCCTTGGTGGATTTGTTGTGTATTGTGATGTGTCCTATGTGGGATTGATTGTGTTTTAATGCAGCATGGTAAGGTTGTGGCCTATGCTTCCAGGAAGCTTATGGTTTACTAGAGGTATTATCCAACTCATGATCTAAAATTGGCGATTTTGGCCTTTGTACTGAAAATCTAGTGCCATTATCTAGATGGAGTGCACGTGGATATTTATTCATACCATAAGAGCTTGTTGTATGTTTTTATGCAGTAGGAATTGAATCTCAGGCAGAGGCGGTGGGTTGAGTTCCTTAAGGATTACAACATGAGTTTACACTACCATCCAGGTAAAGCTCATGTTGTTCTTGATGCTCTTAGCAGGTTGACCATAAGGAGTTTATCTCAAATTGATAAGGAGAAAAGAGGGTTGGTGAAGGATATTCATAGGTTGGCTAACTTGGAGTTCATCTCTTGGACTCTGGGGATGGAGAAGTGATTATTTATAAAGTAGCTAAATCATCTTTTAGTGCAATGGAGTAGAAAGAGCAGTCTTTGGATCTCATACTAATGCAGATCAAAATTAGTGTGGGTCGGCAAAAAGGTTATGGCTTTCCAGAATTGAGGAGATAGAATCTTAAGGTATCAAGGAAGGTTGTGTGTTCTTAATATTGATGGGTTGTGGGAAAGGATTTTGACTGAAGTTCATGATCCAAATATACAATTCATCAAAGTTTGACTTAGATGTATCATGACTTCAAGAAAATCTACTAGTGGAATATTTTGAAGAGGGACATGGAAAATTTTGTTGCTAAATGTATAGTTTGCCAATAAGGTTGAACATTTAAGGCTAGGTGGCATATCCCAAGAGACAAAAGTTACCTATGTGGAAGTGGGAGATGATTAACATAGATTTCATTATAGGTCTTCCGAGATTTCAAAATTAGTATGATTTTATTTGGGTTATTAAGGATAGGATGACTAAGTCTACTCACTTTTTCCTGTGAGGACTAGATACTCAAGAGAGGATTATGATAAGTTATTCATTCAAGAGATATTAAAGTTGCATGATGCACTGGAGTCTATTATTTCAAACTGAGGTACGCAGTTTTCTTCTCACTTTTGGCATTTATTTCAGAAAGGTTTGGGTACTCAGGTGAACCTTAGCACAACATTCCTCCATTAAAGGGATGGAAAAGTGAAATGGACCATTCATACTTTGAAAGATATGCTAAGGGCCTGTGTGTTTGATTTTAAGGAAAGTTGGGATGACCATTTGCCTCTTATTGAGTTTGCTTACAAAAACAGTTATTATTCCAGCATTCAAATGGAACCTTTTGAGGCTTTTTATGATAGAAGGTATAAGTCTCCTATTGGATTGTATGAGGTGAGTGAGACTAGGCGGTTTGGCCCTGACTTGGTTCACCAAGCCATGGAGAAGGCGAACGTGATTAGAGAAAGACTTAAGACTGCTCAAAGTCATCAAAAGTCCTATGCAATTGTGAGGCAAAGGGAGTTGGAGTTTGAAGTAACTAATTGGGAGTTCTTGAAGGTTTCTCCCATGAAAAGAGTCATGATATTTGGGAAAAGGAAAGCTCAGCCCCTATTACATTGGTCCATATCAGATTTTAAGATGGATTGAGAATGTTTCTTATGATTTAGAGCTACCAATGAATTTAGGTTTGATTCATCTTGCATTCTATATGTTTATGCCGAAAAAGTGTGTGGGTGCCCCTTCTTTGATAGTTTTGGTTGAGGATAATGGTGTCACGAATTTGTTGTATTATGAGGAATTCTCAGATGAGATATTGGATAGGCAAGTTCATAGATTAAGGATAAAGGATGTAGCTTTGGTAAAGGTTCTTTGGAGAAATCAAAAGGTGGAAGAAGCTACATGGAAAGCTGAAGAAGATCTAAAAGCAAAGTACAATTCTTGTTCCCTGGGTTTGATGAAAGTGCTTAAGGTATGTTTTCATCTTCCTATTATTGCATTTCAAATTTGTCCTTGGATTCTACTTCATTCTTGCTATTATCGTGCAAAAAGTGTTCTAACTCTTTTTTCGGGGATGAATAATCCTAAAGGGGCATAATGTGAGACATTGAAAAATTTTGATCATTTTATTTTTGACCCTCTCGTATGCATAATGTTGTTTTTTACTTGAATTATGCTTATGTGTGTTGAAAGGGCATTTTGGAAAAGTTTTAGAATTTTTGGAAGGGTTTGGAGTCATTTTAAAACCCCGTAGCAGTAAGCCTCCATGATAGTGGCATGCCACGCCACTTAGCTTCTGCGATAAAGGCATGGCATGGAGGCTAAGCTTAGCAATAGCGGCATGCTACTTTGCTATATATTTTTCATCTAGTATTTTTTCACTTGTAGTTGGAGGTTTTTGGGTCTTTTTCACTTTTAAAATATCATAAACGACCCCAACCCCAGAAAACCCTAAATTTCCTTAGCTTTACATTGATTTCTTCTCTCAAAAACTCCCCAAGTTAATAAACTCAAGGATTTTCATTCTCTGGGCTCCAAACTTTGATTCTTCTTCAAATTCATCTAAACTTCAGGCATGTTGCTCATTCCCAAACTTGTGTTTTACATTATGGCATTAATTTAATCAATATTCATGTGTTTCAAATAATGGGTTTGTAATTCGATTGAGGGTTTTGGATTGTTATTACTTGAATTACTTTTTTCATGTCTTAATTTGATTGTTCATGCTTTAATTAATGGTTTTGGGACTGAATTGGTGCATTGTTTTAATTGTTGAAATGGAGGACATGGGTTTTCCTAAAATGATGATATTTTGGCTTGATAATGGCATTAACCTCAACCCAAATTGTAATCTTCATTTTGAATATGGATATTTGCATAGTTTAACTTGACTTTTGATTGCATTAACGGATAAATAAATGAGTATGGTTTTAGAGTGCCCTTGGTGGCCTTGGTTTTAGATTTTTAATGGAACTTAGGGGTCTAATGGTTATATGGACTAGTTTGGCATAATTGAATTAGCTTGCAAGGATATTGGTATGACGATACCATGATGGTAAATCCCTTGATAAATGATACCTGGGTTAACGGTTGGTTTATGTGCAAATTGTTTTAATATAGGCTTAAAGGGATTATGTGGCTCATCATAAAGGTGTAGTCTCAAGGGAAATAATACTATAAACAACGTTACCTAATGTGGGTCTATATGACCATGTGTCTAGATATACATTATATTTTTTATGGATATTGCCTTGGTATCATTAACCTATTCTCGATTTTCCTCGGTACATGCAGCTAACATGCACTGGGGCCCTTTCGGCAGAGGGAGTCGAACCCACATAGCTTGTAGGCTTCTTTAGGATGGAGCGAGCTACATAGTTTAGGATAATGGTTTAAACTATCATGTTAATGGACCCTTGTCTCCATCCTGAAATCTTAGATATGTATATAAATATTGTGCATCTGGTTTTTACTAGTTTTTGGTAATGGCTTTATTTTATCTCTTTCCCTTGACTTACATATCAGTGCTCGCCGCACTGACCATCATCGAATGCTGCATCATTTCATGATGCAACATTAGGTTGTTTGGTATGTTTGTTGGTATACTGTGCAGAGATGAGCCTTCAACTTCTTAAAAGCCCTTCCATTTTTTAAGGTTTCTTTTTATCTTTTGGGAATAGTGAATTCCTTTCTATCATAATTGAAATTATGTCCTACTTATTTGGTATTAATGATTTTAGAGGATTTTAGGACAAGTATTGGGATTGATGGTTTTTTTCTTTGGATTCTTAGAATTTCTATTTGACTTATCTATTCTTCTTATTACTATTTACTTACCTTCCACTGTTTATATTTATGTGCTCTTGAGTTAAGACTAAGGGGTTGTCTCTGGCCCATGGTAAGCTTGAGGCTACCCATCATGGCCAGGCCTGAGTTTGGGTCATGACAAGCTTGGTATTAGAGCATGGTTTAGGGTCACTAGGTGTCCAAAAAGTCGTGTCGAGTAGAGTCCCATTTATACGTGTGTAGCGCGCCACACTTATAAGGGGAGGCTACAAGGCATTTAGGAATGTTTCCCTTTCTTGTGTTCTATTTTAGGCTATAGAGTCTAGTTGTTATGAAACCTCTCTAACTCCTTACTTATTCGTATTCAGATCATGCCTCCCAGAAGATCTGAAAGTCATAGAAACTCTGCTAGGACCTCTGTCCAACCTAGGAAAGATGTGGATGGAACTCACTCTTCTTATGGAGTGTAGACCCAGTCTAGGGTCCCCGTTCCTAACTGTACCTTTCCACATGGGGTTCCACCATTCTCTAATAGACCTCTTCGGGTTTCCTGGGCTGGTGATACTTATGTTATGTCACTTTAAGAAGATATCCCTAATATGGAGTTTCATCAGTCTATTCATATGCTTGCTCAACTAGTCTCATCACAATCTCGTTGGTCTAATCATGTTGATCCTATTGGCAGTTCATCTAAGGTTACTCGGGTTGGCCAATTTATGAGATTGAATCCCCCAAACTTTATAGTCTCTAAGTTTGAGGAGGTTCCTTGGGGGTTTATTGATGAGATAAAGAAGATTTTATGGGTTATGTATGCTCTTGATTCAAAGGGTGTGGAGTTTATTGTCTATAAGTTGAAAGATGTGGCGTACCAATGGTATGAGGAGTGGAAAGAGATGAGGGGTGATGAAGCTGACTGGTTGGGTGGGATGAGTTTTCAGGTGTTTTTCTTGATTAGTTCTTTACTCAGGAGTTGGGAAAGCTAAGGCTGAAGAGTTTGTGAACTTGAAGTAGGACAAGATGCATGTTAACGAGTATGCTCAGAAATTCCAGCAGTTGTCACGTTATGCTCCAGAATTGATATCTAATATAAGGTTCAAAATGAGAATGTTTGCTTCTAGTTTGTCCTATGATTTGGTGTTTTAATGTAAGGCTGCTATGTTGAATAATAATATGGACATATCCAGGCTGATAGTTTATACAACAGGTGGTGGATGAAAAGAAGAAGCAGATAGACATGGGAAAGAGGCAAAATAAGAAGTTTAGATATTTAGAGCAGGGCGCAAATCATCAGAACATTAGAAGGGATAGTAGGCAGTAGACTAAGAAGAAGAATTGGGGAAATTCTTATTCGTCAACCAATGCTCCTTATCTTAATCCTTTAGGTGATCGTCATTTTCAAGTTAGTATTGGTCCTAAGGCACAGAGTGCCCAGTCTCAGGCCAGTAGAGCTCACTTAGTCCTACCTTATCCTCCTTGTAATTTTTAAGGAGAAATTATGCTTTAATTATGGTCAGTTTGGTCATATGCAGTGGTTGTGGTTGTCCCTGGAGATATAATAAGGTCCCCGTTGCTACTTCTTCCACTCCTATACTTAAAAGGCACTACTTCTGGTACCAGCAATGGATGGAATCATCTCTATGCACTTGCTACCCGTTAGGAATTCGAGTCATCCATAGATGTTGTCACTGGAATGTTACAGCTCTTCTCCTTTAATGTTTACTGTTTGCTTGATCTGGGTTCTACCCTATATTATGTGACCCCTTATGTTGTTACACACTTTAATTTTGGCCCTGAAAATATTTTTGACCCCTTTTATCTTTCTACTCTAGTGGGTGAGTATATTATTGCTTGACAAATCTATAGGGGTTGTGTGGTATCCATTCTAAATAAGGAGATGTTGGTGGATTTGATAGAACTTGATATGGTGTGATTTGGTGTAATCTTGGAGATGGATTGGCTCCGTTCGTGCTATGCTTCTTTAGGTTATAGGATCTGAAAAGTCAGCTTTCATTTTCCTAATGAGTCTATGATTGAATGGGAGAGGAGTTCCTTTGTGTCCAAAGGGAAGTCTATTTCTTATATTAGAGCTTAGAGGTTGATTTTCAAATGGTGTCTATATCATCTAGTTCGGATTAAGGATTCTAACTCTGAGAGACCCTCTTTGCAATTTGTCTCTCATGGTTAATGAGTTTCCTGAAGTTCTTACCAATTATCTTCTTAGGATTCCTCCCAATAGGGAAATAGATTTAGGATTGATCTTTTACTAGATACCCATCCCATTTCCATTCCTCTTTATAGGAGGGCTCCAGCTGAATTAAAGGAACTTAAGGAGAAATTGAAGGTTCTTTTTTATACGAGCTTTATTATTCCTAGTATTTCTCCATGGGGTGATCCTATACTTTATGTGAGAGAAAAAGATAGGTCTCTTCTGATGAGTATAGATTATCATCAGTTGAATAAGGTTACAGTGAAAAATAAGTATCCTCTTCCTAGGATTGATGACCTTTTTGATCAGCTTCAGGGTGCTAGGTGTTTCTCTAAGATTAATCTTTATTCAGTCTATGACCAGTTGAAAATTAGGGAGGTTGAAAATCCCAAGACTTCTTTCCAAACCAGATATGGCCATTATGAGCTTTTGGTTATGTCATTGTGGTTGACTAATGCTCCGGCTGCTTTCATGGATCTTATGAATCAGGCGTTCAGGCATTTTCTGGATTTGTTTGTTATAGTCTTTATTGATGGCATCCTGGTGTACTCTACAAGTGAGGAGTATCATGCTAATAACTTCTGAGTTATGTTACAACTCTTAAGGACCAAACATTCTATGCGAAATTTTCTAAGTCTGAATTTTGTCTAAGTGTCGTGACTTTTCTTCGGCATGTTGTTTCTAGTGAAGGAATCAAGGTGGATCCACAAAAATTTGAGGCAATTAAGAGGTGACCTAGACCCACGACTCCAACCAACATCAGGAGCTTCTTGGGTTTGGCAGGCTAGTATAGGAGGTTTATAGAGAGTTTCTCATCTATTGTTGCTCCACTAATGAAGTTAACTCAAAAAAAGGTTAAGTTTGTATGGTCTGATGCTTGTGAGGGTATTTTTGAGAAGTTGTAGGATAAGTAACTTTGCACCTATTTTGACTTTTCCCGAGGGCCTTGGTAGATTTGTTGTATATTGTGATGTGTCTCGTGTGGGACCGAATTGTGTTTTGATGCACCATGGTAAGGTTGTGGCCTATACATCCAGGCAGCTTAAGGTTTACCAGAGAAATTATCCAACTTATAATCTAGAGTTGGCGGTTGTACTCTTTTTATTGAAAATCTAGCACCATTATTTGTATGGAGTGCATGTGTATATTTATTCAAACCATAAGAGCTTTCAATATGTTATTACATAGAAAGAATTAAATCTCAGGCAGAGGCGGTGGCTCGAGTTGCTTAAGGATCACAACATGAGTTTTCACTACCGTTCAGGTAAAGAAAATATTGTTCTTGATGCTCTTAGCAGGTTGTCTATGGGGATCTTATGTCACATATATGAGGACAAAATATGGTTGGTGAAGGATATTCATAGGTTTTCTAACTTGGGATTTCATCTCTTGAACTCTGAGGATGGATGAGTGATTATTCATGAAGTAGTTAAATCATTTTTTTGATGTGTAGGTGAAGGAGATGCAGGCTTTGGATCCCATACTGATACAGATTAAGTATGATGTGGGTCAGCAAAAGGTTATGCCTTCCGAGATTGAAGGAGATAGAATCTTAAGGTATCAAGGAAAGTTGTGTGTTCCTGATGTTGATGGGTTATGGGAAAGGATTTTGACTGAAGCTCATGAGTCCAGATATACAGTTCATCCGAGTTCAACTAAGAATATCATGACTTGAAGTACTATTGGAATAATATGAAGAGGGATGTGTCACATTTTGTTGCTAAATGCATGGTTTACCAACAAGTCAAGGTTGAGCATTTGAGGCCAGGTGGTATGTCCCAAGAGATAGAGTTATCTATGTGGAAGTGGGAGATGATTAACATGGATTTAGTTACAGGTCTTCCGCGGTCTCGAAATCAGTACAATTTTTATTGGGTTATTACGGATAGGATGACTAAGTCTTCTCACTTTTTGCCTGTAAGGGCAAGCTACTCAATAAAGGTGACACGAACCAACCCGGGGCCTTGTCGTAATGGGTGTCCCAAATTCGACCGGGACCGGAGACTATCCCCTTTACCCAACCCAATATCCAGCCGCCTGCCCTAAGTTGGCTAAATTTCGAACATATAACAAGATAGGGTAACAACTCACATGAAGACTCTGGGATAGGATCATGACTGTGACCAACCCAACCAAGTCTAACCGTCCCATACCAACCGTCCAACCATACCAAGCCAAACCAAACCCATAAATCTGACCATAACCAAATTAGTTCCATTAATAATTAAATATATAATCCCAAAATAAAATACGATTGAACAGTGAGAAATTTTGTCCAATGATGTCAGCCCCAATACCAATGCCAATACTAAGGTTGACACTAATACCGATCCCTCTCATTGCAACCCATAGTAGTTCCACAAAATTCTCTAACTAAAGAAATACAAAAATATGGTTGGGACATGTCCCCAACCATAGCTAAAACCAATATCCTAAATAATCCAAAGTATGAAATAACAACCATGAAATAGAGCCTTCCGGAAAGTTGGAAGCTCACCACTTCAATCCAAAGTGGACCCCCGAATGAACGAACGCAAAGAAGGAGGAGTAGAACGACTGGTTCATGCATCGCGTGAAGATACAACCGCTTAAAGATGGGTTAGTGGGTGAACGCTAGCATTAACTCTGGATAAATACAAAATAATGCCATTTAAGAAAACCAAGTAAAACTATCCATATGCACACAACCCATAAATATATTTATGACCATGTCGGGAAAGGGAAACGGGCTTAGCATGCATTTAAAACCTTAAACTAGGATATGTGAAGTTTAATCATTCTAAAACCACCCATGGGCTATATGGGTCAGTGTAACCCCTGAACAGGCCCCGGTGCATGTAGCCGCACTAACCAGAGATACCATAAGAGTCATGGATTCCTATGTACCCTTTACTCTCCGTGATACATATTTACAGTGTACCTAGAGGATTCCCATGTACCTCATAAATATAATATAAGGTCGCCATGACCTACCCCTCATGTCAGTAAACATGAGTTTCTGGTGCTCGTCTATTGGACTCTCATCTTCACGGTTAGCTTTCACACCCCGCCATCATTGCCTAATTAAAACCATTTTACAACCAAACCATTATTCCATTATTATTATTAACCGAGGCTATTAGATAGTGGTATTGTCATACCGACTATAACTTGCAAGTACTGTCCATAGCCAAACCTTTTAGTGGTCAAGGAATTCCCATGTACCCATAGACCATGTTATCCAATTAACTTGGGGGATTCCTACGTAAGCCATAAGTATTCATTACCATATCAACTTGGGGGATTCCCTTGTACCCCACAAGTATGTTTATTAAGCCAAATCACTCAAAAACCATTTAAACCATTCATATCATTTAGGGTTCCACTTCCAAGTTTAAACCATGCATGAGTTCCATTGAAAACCCAATATTATGGTGAAAACATTGTTATAGGTATTTTATCAAACACACTGGGGGCAAAGTATTTCAAAAATCAAAGCCAATTGTCAAACAATCATTCCCATGCAACCAATTATCCAAAACCACCATTAATGCATATAAAAGCATAATGAAAATATAGGAAAACCATAACAGAGCATTTATAGCCAAAACCCCCAAATCATATTTGAAAACCCAAAATCATACAACATTCAAACCATGAAAAAATTGTATAAAATCCATGTCTTTAGTTGGAACGAACAATGAGGAAAGAGAACATGCCTTAAACCAAGATGATGATGGAGATAAATCACTAAGACAAGCCCCAATTTACTCCTTCTGATGAAACCCTGCCTTCTTTTGGCCAATAACTCTAGAGAGGATTTAAGAGTGTTTTCTACATGTTTAAGGATAGAATAGCAGGGAAAATAACCTCCCAAATGCAATATAAGTCATGGTAACTTATTAGGATAAGTAGGGAAATGTCCAGATTGACCTCACTTAAACTGCACTTATTTCCCATCATAGGATACGACTGACCCTTATGAGTCATACCTACCCTGTATGAGTGGTACCCACCTCAAGTACCCTAGGCTTACCCCTTTAGTCCCAACACTGTCCAAGATATGACAAACCTAAACCTAAGTCGTATCTAAGTGTATGACTAGTACCCATAGACCGTACCCCTGGCTGAATAGGATCTGAGGAGGTTTGAACACCATCCCTCAATACGAGTCCTGGGTATGACTCGTACCCTGGCTTACGGCTCATATTGAGCCAATCGTACTCAAACCCAACCTAAGTTACCAAGTTCAAGGTTAAGTAAAGTAACCAAACAACCTGCATCCACCGATATGACTCGTTCTAACCAAGTCTACCCATTCCAGTAACTAAATCCACCCTACCAACTAACACTGGTCAGCATACGATTAGACCATACCACATGTACTCAAGTGTATGACTCATTCCCTAAGTCGTATCTTACCCAGAAATTAAGGAAATTGTCTAAGGTCCAGAAACCAAGGTGTTTCAGACTCCCCCACAAGGAAAATTCGTCCCTGAATAATGGATAAAATAGGGGTAACCACATGCACGAGTCATTTGCATTATCAAATATATTCCCAATATTTAACAAAGTTTGAAAACAAAGATACAAGGATATTAATCTTTCCTTTAACAAACTCAGAAAATAAAGATGTGTTAAAGAACACATACCTTCCACACGAATCCCAGGAGAAGAAAAAAATGTTGATACTTGGACTTTAGGTCCTCCTCCGCTTCCAATTTAACTTCTTTTACCTTATGGTTCTTCCATAGAACCTTAACCGAAGCCACATCCTTGGTTCAATACCGATGAACCTGCCTATCCAAAATCTTAACTAGGACCTCTTCATAAGACAGAGAGTCCGAGATACCCAACCCCTCCAAAGGAACAATCGAAGAAGGATCACCAATGCACTTCCTTAACATAAAAATATGAAATACCGGATGAATGGAGCTCAAACTAGCAGGCAACTCTAATTCATAAGCCACATTACCAACCCTTTGCAGAAACACGTACAGACTAATATACTGGGGACTAAGCTTTCTTTTTTTACCAAACCGCATTACTCCCTTAATGGGAAATACCTTTAAGAACACCTTATCCTTAACTTCAAACTCCAAGTGTCTATGACTTACATCTGCATAGGACTTTTGGCGACTTTGGATAGCCTTAGGCCTATCCCGAATACCTTCGCCTTTTCTATAGCCTGATAGACCAAATTCGAACCGAACATATCCGCATAAATGGGTCATACCAATACTAGAATGATTGTTATTGTTATAAGTAAACTCTACCAAAGGTAGATGCTCAACCTAACTACCACCATAGCCAATCACACATGCCCGAAGCATATCCTACAATGTCTGAATAGTCTTTTCCACTTGCCCATCCATCTGAGGATGGAAAGCAGTGTTTAGACTAACCTTAGTACCCAATTCATTCTGAAAAGACTGCCAGAAATGAGATGAAAACTATGTAACATGATCAGATATTATCGATACAGGTACCCCATGCATCTTCATAATCTCTTGAAGATACAACTTCACATAATCCAACACCAAAAAGGTATTCCTTACTGCCAAGAAGTGAGCAGACTTTTTCATCCTATCAAGATGACCCAAACTAAATCAAATTAGTTCCGAGACCGAGGAAGGCTGGTAATGAAATCCATATTGATCACATCCCATTTCCATTCAGGAAAATCAATTTCTTGATGCAACCCAATAGGTCTCATGTGCTCAACATTAACTCATTGACACACCATGCGTTTGGCCATAAAGTCAGCCACATCCCTTTTCATACCATTCCACCAATACATATCCTTAAGATCATGATACATCTTTATTAAACCAAGATGTACAACGTAGCGCAATTCATACACCCCGGGCAAGATCCTTTACTGCAAACCATTGACATCAAGAATGCACAACCTTCCTTGGTACCGTAAAGTACCATCACCACAGATCTCGACCACCATTACCTTTTGCATACCCATATTGCTCCTAATTTTCATCAAGATAGGATCTAGAACTTTTTTCTCCTTAATATCTGCATCAAGAGATGACTGAACCACTTCTTGTACCATCATACCACCATCCTCAGAGTTTAAGAGACAAACTTTAAGATTAGACAAGCATTAAATATCTTTCACTAATTCTCTCTTTCCTTTCCCCAAATGAGCTAAATTTTCAATAGACAATCTGCTAAGAGCATCAGCAACCACGTTAGCATTACCTGGGTGATAGTGAAGACTCATATCATAGTTCTTGAGAAGATCCAACTATCTCTTCTACCTGAGATTTAGCTTCTTCTGAGTGAACACATACTGTAGACTTTTATGATCAGAAAAGATGTCTACGTACACTCCATATAAATAACGCCGGCATATTTTTAAAGCAAAAACCACAGCCAACAGCTCTAAATCATGGGTAGGATAATTCTTCTCATTCACCTCCAACTGCCTAGAAGCATAGGAAATCACCTTCCCATGCTACATCAAGACACAACTAAGCCCCACCCTAGATACATCATAATAAATCATAAACCGCTCACTTTCTTTAGGCAATGACAAAATAAGAGCCAAAGTTAGCTTATCTTTCAACATCTCAAAAATCCTCTCACAAGCATTCGACCAAGAAAACTGCACCTTTTTCTGAGTCAACTTAGTCAAAAGAGCAGCTATCATCGAAAAGCTTTCTACAAACCTTAGATAATTCCCATCCAAACCTAAGAAGCTCCAAATATTGGTTGGAGTCATGGGTCTAGGCCACCTTTTAACCATCGCCGCCTTTTAAGGATCTACCATGATCCCCTCACTAGAAATAATATAACTAAGAAAAGTCACAGCATTCAACCAAAACTCACATTTAGAGAACTTGTCATACAACTATTGTTCCTTCAAGGTCTATAACACCACACGGAGGTGATTAGCATGATCCACCTCACTCTTGGAATAAACTAGAATGTCATCAATAAACACAATGTCAAAGATACCTAAGAGCTGGCTAAAAACCCTATTCATCAAGTCCATAAATGCCGCTGGAGCATTAGTTAAAGAAAATGACATCACCAAGAATTCAAAGTGCCCATACCGAGTACAAAAAGCTGTCTTAGGGATATCCTCCTCCGTAATCTTAAGCTAATGATACCCATACTGAAGATTTATCTTAGAGAAGCACTTAGAACATTGCAACTGATCATCAAACAAGTCATCTATCCTTAGAAGAGGATAATTTCCCTTGATCATCACTTTATTCAACTACCGATAGTCAATGCGCATCTGAAGGGGACATTCTTCTTGCACACGAATAACACAGGTTCACCCCACAAGGATACACTAGGATGAATAAATCCCTTATCCAAAATATCCTTAAGTTGCTCCTTGAGTTCCCTCAACTTATCCAGAGCCATTCTATAAGGAGGAATAGATATTGGACGAGTGTTCGAAACTAAAACAATACCAAACTCTATTTCCCTATTTGGAGGAACACCAGGAAGATCATCCAAAAAGACCTTGAGAAACTTATTTACCACCAGAACTGAATATAGAGAAGGACCTTCCGAGTTAGAAACTTTAACCCAGACCAAGTGATAGAAACAACCTTTAGAGATAAACCTCTTAGCTCTAAAATAAAAAATAAACCTCCTCCTATGATCTAAGGAACCACCCTCCCACTCTATAATTGATTTACCAAAGAACCTAAAGACAAACTTACGAGACTAACAATCCAAGAACGTGTAACAAGAGTGTAACTAATCCATCCCTAGAATAACATCAAAATCCATTATATCCAGTTCAAATAGATCTACCAAGGTCTGCTTGCTACCAATAGATACCACATACCCTCTATAGACCCTTTCATCAACAACCTAGTTACCTACTAGGGTAGAAATAAAAAAAGATCCAAGATAACCTCAGGATTAAAACCAATACATACAGATACAAACAGGGTCACATAAGAAAAAGTGGACCCTATATCAAGCCGACAATGCACGTCATGAGAAAAGAGTTTCAATGTACCAGTAACTACATCAGGTGATGCCTTAAATTCTTGTCGAGATGCAAGAGCATACAACCTATTTTGACCTATGCTGATACCAGAAGTAGGAGCAGACGCTGAAGCCGCACAACTAGGTTCAGGAGCAAAATATAAAGTAATTGGAGCTTTGAATGCTCCCGATGCACCCCTACTAATTAGATAATTTATGAGCATATGGCCTGGATAACCCCCACTCACCTGAGATTGGCCACCTTATTCCCGCAAAACTATCACCACCTTATAGAATCTTGTCACCCAACTTTCTCCAATAAGAAGAGCTAGCAGTAGAGAAAGAATTCAAACTCTCCCACTTCTTTTTTGGCTATTTACCTCCATCCTAATCGCCTTGATATTGAGCCTGCTCAAAGAACCTACTCCTCTTACCATTCTTTCCCCAAACTCTATTTGTTTCCTCTTTTCTTCCTCCACCTACTGCATGTGGATAACCAACCTTGAAATGTCCATATCCTTTATCAGCAAAGTAGTCTTGCTTTCAAGGATCATATCCTGAGATTGCCCAGACATGAACTTTCTCATTCTCGCCCTCATGTCAGCTACTAAATCAGGAGCATACCTTGATAGCTGATGAAACTTTAAGGCATATTCCTTGGCAAATATTTTACCTTGATTGAGATTCACAAACTCTTCCATCTTCTCTTTCCTCAGCTCTTAAGGAAAGAAATGATCCAAAAAAGTATTAGAAAAATTATCCCATTAGGATAACTCCTTCACATCACCGTTATACCTATCCAACTCTTTGTACTATTGGTACACAACATCCTTGAGCTGATAAGCTGCAAAATTTACACCTTCCATATTTATGGCCTGGATCACTCTAAATATCTTCTTCATTTCATCCAATAACCCTTGAGAATCCTCCTCCACCTTCAAACTAGTAAAAGTAAGAGGAATTATCTTCATGAACTGGCCAACCCTTATGGCCTTAGCAGATAAACACCAAATGCATCCTACTCAGCTAGAGCAGTAACCAACTTAGCAATAACATGAATAAATAAGAGAAATTTTGTATTAGTCACCTCACCCTAAGGAGGAATAGTAGCAACTGGGGGAACTCTAGAATAATCAGGGATAGGACCCTAAGGACGAGTGTGAACTCCAAATGTAGGACGTACCCCATCAACATCATCCCTAGATGGGATAGAAGAATTTTATTATATTCTAAATCATCGAGGCATGAACTGAAAAGTAGACAACTAAGGATTAGAGAAGAATTCTAGGACTCAAACTCCACGCTTGAAAATGGAATACAAAGAAAGTAAAACATTCCTGAATGCCTTATAGCCTCTTTTTTATGAGTGTGGTATGTTGCACACCTCTAAAAGAAACTCTACCAGACACGGCTTATGGACTCCCAATTAACCATAAACCTAAAGCTCTGATACCAACTTGACATGACCCGACCTAGGGTCTTGTCATAATAGGTGTCCTAAGTCTAACCGAAATCGGAGACCACCCCAATTACCTAACCCAACCTTTAGTCGCCTGCCCTGATTTGGCTGAATTTTAAACATATAAAATGATAGCGTAACAACTCACATGAAGACTCTTGGATAAAATCACGACTGTGACCGACTCAACCAAGTACAACAATCCCATACCAACCGCCCAACCATACCAAGCCAAACCAAAACCATAAATCCGACCATAACTAAATATGTTCCATTAATAATTAAATATATAATCCCAAAATAAAATATGATGGAACAGTGAGAAATTTTGTCCAATGATGTCAGCCCTAATACCAATGTCAATACTAAGGCTGACACTAATATCGATCCTGCTTATTCCAACCCATAGTAGTTTCATAAAAGCCTCTAACCAAAGGAATACAAAAATCTAGTTGAGACATTTCCCCAACCATAGACAAAACTAATGTTCATAAAATAACCCAAAGTATGAAATAACATCCATGAAATAGAGCCTTCTGAAAATATGGAAGCTCACCACTTCAATCCAAAGTTCACCCTTGAATGTTCGAATGCTAAGCAGGAGGAGTAGAACGGTCGGTTCCTGCATCATATGGGGATAAATCCACCCAAAGAAAGGTTAACGGGTGAATGCTAGCATGAACTCAGTATAAGGACAAAATAATTTCATTTGAGAAAACCAAGTAAAACCATCCATATACACATAACTCACATATATAACCATGCCAAGAAAGAAAAATGAGTTTAGCAAATATTTAAAACCTTTAGCCTGGGTATGTGAAACTAAACCATCCTAAAACCATCCACAGGCTATATGGGTCCATTATAACCCCCTAAACGGGCCCTAACGTGTGTAGCCGCACAAATCAGAGATACCATAAGAGTCAAGGACTCCCATGTACCCTTTACTCTCCATGATACATATAAAAGTAACCAATTACCAAACAACCATTCCCATGCAACCAATTATCCAAAACCACCATTAATGCATATAAAAAGCATAATTAAAATATAGAAAAACCATAACTAAGCACTTATATCCAAAAAAACAAATCATATTTGAAAACTCAAAATCATACAATATTCAAACCATGAAAACATTGTATAAAATCCATGCCTTTAGTTGTAACTAACAATGAGGGAAGATAACATGCCTTAAACTAAGACGATGATGGAGATAAATCACCTAGACAAGCCCCAACTTACTCCTTAAGATTAAACCTAAGCTTTCTTTGCCCAAGAAATCTAGAGAAGTTTTAAGAGTATTTTCTATGTGTTTAAGAATAGAATAGTTGAGAGAATAAACTACCAAGTGAAATATAAGTCGTGGCACCTTATTAGGATAAGTGGTGAAATGTCCATGATCGCCCTCACTTAAACTGCACTTAATTCTCATCATAAGGTACGACTGACTCTTACGAGTCATACCCATCCTGTATGAGTGGTACCCACCTCTCCTACCCTAAGTTTTCCCCTTTGAACCCAACACTATCCAAGGTATGACACACCCAAGCCCAAGTCGTATCAAAGTGTACTATTAGTAACCATAAACCATACCCCTAGCAAAATAGAATCCCAGGAGGTTTAAATATTGTCCCCCTATACGAGTCATGGGTAAGACTCGTACCCTATCTTACAGCTTATGGTGAGCCACTCATACTTAAATCGAACTTAAGTTACCAAGTTCAAGGTTAGCCACTCATACTTAAATCGAACTTAAGTTACCAAGTTCAAGGTTAAGTGAAGTAACCAAACAATATGTATCCACTGATGAGACTCGCAACACCCAAGTCGTACCCATTCCAGTAACTAAATCTACCCAACCAACCAATACTGGTCAGCATACGACTGGACCATACCACCCGTACCCAAGTGTACAACTCGTTCCCTAAGTTGTATGTTGCCCAAAATTCAGAAATCAAGAAAATTTTCTAAGTTACAAAAAACAAGGTGTTTCAGTCTCCCCCAATAGGAACATTCGTCCTTGAATGACGGATAAGATAGAGGTAACAACATGCATGAGTCATTTGCATTATCAAATATATTTCTAATCTTTAACAAAGTTTGAAAACAAAGATGCAAGGATAATAATCTTTCCTTTAACAAAACTAGAAATAAGATGTGTTAAAAAATACCAACTTTCCACATGAATCCCAAGAGCAAAAAATAGATGCGGCTACTTAGACTTCATTTCCCCCTCCACTTCCCATGTAGCTTCTTCCACCTTATGGTTCTACCATAGAACCTTAATCGAAGCCACATCCTTGGTTCATAACTGACGAACTTGCCTATCTAAGATCTCAACTAGGACCTCTTTATAAGACAAAGAGTCTGAGATACCCAACCCCTTCAAAGGAACAATTGAAGAAGGATCACCAATGAACTTCCTTAACATGGAAACATGAAATATCATATGAACGGAGCTCAAACTAGAAGGCAGCTCTAATTCATAAGCCATATTACCAACCATTCGCAGAACCACATAAGGACCAATATATTAGGGACTGAGCTTCCCCTTTTTACTAAACCCCATTATTTTCTTCATAAGAGATATCTTTAAAAAAACCCTATTCCCAACCTCAAACTCCAAGTCTCTACTCCTTAAATCCGTAAAGGACTTTTGGCAACTTTAGGTAGCCTTAAGCCTATCCCAAATCACCTTTCCTTTTACCATAGCTCGATAGACCAAATTCAGACCGAACATATCTGCCTCACCAAGCTTGAACTAACCAATAGGAGATCTACACCTCCTACCATACAATTTCTCAAAAGGGGCCATACCAATACTAGAATAATAGTTATTATTGTAAGCAAACTCTACCAAAGGTACATGCTCAACCCAACTGCCACCATAATCAATCACACATGCCTGAAGTATCTCCTCCAATGTCTAAATAGTCCTTTCCACTTTTCCATCCATCTAAGTATGGAAAGCAGTGCTCAGACTAACTTTAGTACCCAACCTTCTGAAAAGACCACCAGAAATAAGATGAAAATTGCATACCACGATCAGAGATAATTGAGACATGTACCCCAAGTAGCCCCACTATCTTCTAAAGATACAACTTTGCATAATCCTCCACCAAAAAGGTAGTCCTCACTGGCAAGAAGTGAGCAGACTTTATCATCTTATCCATGATGACCCAAACCGAATCAAATTGGTTTTAAAACCAAGGAAAACCAATAAAAAATTCATATAAATTATGTCCCATTTCCATTTGGGCAAATTAATTTCTTGATACCACCCATACCAAAGTATACGACTCGTTCCCTAAGTTGTATCTTGCCCAAAAATCAAGGAAATTTTCTAAGATCCATAAATTAAGGTGTTTTAAGAGGATTAGGCTAAATTGTTCAGTTAATAGATAGTAAAGTTGCATGGAGTGCTGGTGTCTATCATTTCAAACTAATGTATGCAGTTTTCTTCTCACTTTTGGCATTTGTTTTAAAAAGGTTTGGGTACTCAGGAGAACCTTTGCACCACTTTCCACCCTCAAAGGGATGGACAAGAGAAATGGACCATTCAGACTTAGAAGGATATGATAAGGGTCTGTTTGTTTGATTTTAAGAGAATTTGGGTTGATAATTTGCCTCTTATTAAGTTTTCTTACAACAACAATTATCATTTAAGCATTCAAATAGCCACTTTTAAGGCTCTTTATAGTAAAAGGTACATGTCCCCTATTAAATAGTTTGAGATGGGTGAGACTAGGTTATTTGGAAGAGCAAACATTAAATGAAGCTGACTTTGTCCATCTCGTATATCAACTTTGTCTATCGATAGCATAAAGCCGTCTAACACGGGGAACGAATAGGGTCGGTAGGTAATTAATCTTTGTTTGGATAACAATACGGTACACGTATCAAGATATGATTTTTTTTCATACTTGGAATTCCAAAGTCCACCAAGCCATGGAACGTGATTAGAGAAAGACTTAAGACTACTCAAAGTCACCAAAAGTCTTATACAGTTGTGAGGCAAATAAAGTTGGAGTTTGAGGTAAGTGATTGGGTGTTATTGAAGGTTTCTCCTATGAAAGAAGTCATGAGATTTGGAAATAAGGAAAGTTTAGTCCCTGTTAAATTGGTCTGTATCAGATTTTGAGATGGATTAAGAATGTTTATATGAGTTAGAGTTGCCATTGAATTTGGCATTAATTCATCTTGTATTCCATGTGCTTATGTCAAAAAAGTGTATGTGTGACCCTTCTTTGATAGTTCAGTTAAGGATGTTGGTGTCACGGTTTCGTTGTCTTATGAGGAAGTCTCAGTTGAGATATTGGATAGGTAAATTCGTAGATTGAAGATAAGAGATGCGGCTTTAGTAAAGGTTCTTTAGAGAAATCAAAAGGTGAAAGAAAATAAATGGGAAGCTGAAGAAGATATGAAAGCTAAGTACCCGTTCTTGTTCCCTAGGTTGGATAAAAGTGCTTAAGGTAAGTTTCATCTTCCTCTTGTTGCACTTTAATTTTTTTCATTGGATTTTACTTCATTCTTCCTATTATCATGCTAAAAGTGTTTTAACTCCTCATTCAGGGATGAATGATCCTATGGGGGGAGATAATGTAAGACATTTCAAAATTTTAATCATTTTATAGTTGACCCTATTGTGTGCATAATGTTGATTTTTTACTTGACTTATGATTAGGTATGTTGAAAGGGCATTTTGGAAAAGTTTTAAAATTTTTGGAAGGGCTTTAAGTTTATTTTGAAACCTTAAAGCAGTAAGCCTTCATGATAGTGGCGTGCCACGCCACTTAACCTCCATGATAAGGGCATGGCACGGAGGCTAAGCTCTGCGATAGCGACGTGCTACTTCTCTGTATATTTTTCATCTAATTTTTTTTCACCTGGGGGTAGGGGTATTTGGGTCTTTTTCACTTTTAAAATATCATAAACGACCCCCAACCCCAGAAAACCACAATTTTCCTTAACTTTTTTACATTTATTCTCCTCTCAAAAAACCCCAAGTCATGAAACTCAAGGATTTTCATTCTCTGGGCTCTAAACTTCAATTCTTCTTCAAATTCATCAAAATTCTGGGCATGTTGCTTATTCTCAAACTCATGTTTTATATTATAGAATTAATTTATCAATATTCATGTGTTTCGAATGATGGGTTTGAAATTGGGTTGAGAGTTTTGGATTGTTATTACTTCAATAACTTTTTTCAGATTTTAATTTGATTATTCATGCTTTAATTATTGGTTTTGAGACAGAATTGGAGCATTATTTTAATGGTTTAAATGGGGGGACATGGGTTTTCACAAAGTGATGAAAATTTGGCTTGATAATGGCATTAACCTCAACACAAATTATAAACTTGATTTTGAATATGGAAATTTGCATAGTTTAACTTGACTTTTGAACCCATTGCATTGCATTAATGGATAAATGGATAATTGTGATTTTGAAATGCCCTTAATGGGCTTGGTTTTAGATTTTAAATGGAACTTAGGGGTCTAATGGTTATATGAATTGGTTTGGCATAATGAATTAGCTAGCAAGCATATTGGTATGATGATACCATATTGATAAATGCCTTCATAAATGACTCCTGGATTAATGATTGATTTATGTGTAAATTATTTTAATTTAGGCTTAAAGGGAATTGTGTTGCTCAACGTGAAGGCGTAGTCCCAGGAAACTAACACTGGAAACAACATTTGATGATGTTAGGGGTCTATATTACCATGTGTCTGGATACACATTATATTTTTGATGGCTATCGCCTTGGTGTTTTTAGCCTATCCTTGGCTTTTCTTGGTACTACTGCTAACACGCACTGGGGCTATTTCAACAGAGGAAGTCAGACCCATATAGCTCATGGGTGCCTTTAGGATGAAGCGAGCTACATATTCAGGCTAATGGTTTAAACTATCATATTCATGGACCCTTGTCCATATCCCGGTATCCTATCTATGTATATAAATATTATGCATATAGTTTGATTGGTTTTTGGCAATGGCATTATTTTATCTATTTCCCCTGGGTTACATGTCAGTGCTCGCCTCACTGGTCATCCCTGGACACTGTATTATTTCATGATATAGGTTTGGAGGACTTTTTTATTTCTCCTGTGCAGCGTTAGGTGTTTCGGTAAGTTTGTTGATCTATTTTAAAGTGGTGAGCCTCCATCTTTAGAAAAGCCATGTCATTTCATTACGTTTATTTTCATATTTTGGCAATTGTGGATTCCTTTCTATCATAGTCAGGGGTATGTCCTGACTTTGTTGGTATTTGTAATTTTAGAGATTTTTGTGGACCAGTATTGGGATTGACCGCTGTTTGCTTTGAATTCTTAGAATTTCTATTTGGCTTATCTGTTCTTCTTATTACTATTTGGTTGGCTTCTGATATTTATATTTATGTGCTTTTAAGGTAAGACTAAGGTGGTTTTCTCTGGCCTATGGTGGACTTGATATTACCCGTCACGGCCAGGACCAGGTTCGTATTGTAACACATACATATATATATATATAATTTTTTTGTTAAAAAGGGTCCTAAGAGAATTCTGTGGGATAAAATTATAAATGGCATATATGATTGATCATATAATCGTGCTATTAGATTGTTACGAGCAGAACGAATGGGTAGCGCTTTGGAAGAGGCGATCTATTACCGAGTCATCTTATTGGGAATAACAAAAGCATCTCTCAATACTCAAAGTTTTATATTTGAAGAGAGTTTTCAAGAAACTGCTCGAGTTTTAGCAAAAGTGGCTCTCCAGGGTCATATCGATTGGTTGATATTTAGGTTTCAGTTAGTTGATCTTGATGTTTACATGTCCTATGGTCTTTTAGGATTTTGGTCCCGAATAGAGAGGAAAGGTAACGGAGGATTTGTATAGTTGATTTGTTATTAGTTCGTCTGCAGTTATGGTTAATTATTTTAAGTTTCCCTTCAGACCTTGGCATACTATTTTCTAAATTTCATGTTTGTTTCTTATTGTTATGACATTTTTCATAGTTGCTAGATGTCAATATAACCCTAAAACAAAAGTGGTTGAAGGCCCCCGAGAAGCGGGTGATCTTGAAGTTGGTGATGATGTCCAAGATTTTAGTAGTGATAGTTTTAACCCTGCACCTGGGATTGAGATGATTTGTGTTTTCCCTAAAAACACTTCTAAGGATAAGTTAATTTGTTTTTGTTTTGTATTTGTATTCTTCTTAAATAATCATAGTTAATAGTATAAGATTTGTATTTCTCAGATCATGTTTCTTTGTCTTTACAGTAGTGCCTACTGGTGAGGAAATTGAGCTATAAGTTAGAATAGAAAATGTTGGTAATCCTTTTTATTTCTGTGTATTTCTCCTTTCTTAGTTTTATTGACTCATTTCTCTATTTTTGGCACCTATTACAGGAGATTCAAGCTTGAATGTCATTTCAATTCAAGCCAGGGTTCACTTGTCTTTTGATCGCAGTTGTTTGGTTGAAAATCTGTCTACATAAGCAATTGTTTGAATTTTTTTTTGGTAGAAATCATGCCACACTCTTGCTCCTTTCATTATATTTGGGGTGTAGTATGTTAAGCTTAAACGAAGTTTCTTATCTCAAATTTATTTACTTATTATTTTGGTTCTTTAAGTTGGCTTTACATATTTGAATATTCACTTAATTTTGAGTTCTTTGGGTCACATTCAATCTTATTTAAGGTTTATCAATTTTGACTTTTAATCTTAAAGTTACTAGTTTCCTTATTCAGCTAAAGTTTCATGCACTTGCTTGTAGCAAATCGAGCTTCAAGAAAATTATTCTCAGGGCCATTAACTTTTCTGATTTAGCACTTGGTTTTTTACGAAGCGTTATTTTGATTCTCAGAATTCTATATCTTTATCAAAAATGAGAGCAATTTAAATACATCTTTAACATGTTAGGGATTCTTTTGTTGTTGATAACAGTAGAGGTATACATGTATTTAAATTATGTATAACTTATGCTATATTTGGTAGGTGCACAGGAAATAAGTTGTTGATGAATTGGCTATTAACTTATATATTAACGTATTTTATATTTGTAGTCTATGTAAGCCCATACAGTAGAACCTCTCTAAGTCAATACTCAGTAAATTAATAAACTCGCTAAGATAATATTTTTCTTCGATCTCGATGTGGGAAAGTAGAGAAAATTATCGATTTCGATAAGATAATACATTTTTGAAAGACTCTTATATAAATATACGGTCCCACTAGTATTATGAATTAATAATTCTTTAAAAATATAAAAATATGTAAGACAATTTAGTGAAATATGATTATAGTATTTTTTTTTTTTGTTAAAATTTTGGTAAAATGGTCTGAAATATACTCAAAACTTTGATGAAATTTGCTATAACACGCCTGAATTTTGAGGGGATCCTGTGACCCTCTTAGACTATTTATTACTGTATTATGACCCCCCCCCCCCACTATTTATTAGCATATTTTACTGACATTTATTTGCACTAAATTCTTTTATTTATTTATTTATTAGCATATTTTATCTATTTATTAGCTTATAAACATCACTAAAATACACTAATAAATAGTTCAAGAGGATGTTAGGACCCCCACAAAGTTCAGGCACGTTACAAAAAATTTCAACAAAGTTTGGGTATATTTTCGACCCTTTTTCTCTTTTAAATCTAGTTGAATTTCATCTCTAACTTTTCATATTGCATCCAAAAGTTTTGGTGTTGTCTTTTCGTACTACGCCAAAAATTATGAAGAGTTCTAGACGCGAAAAGTGTTTCCTTACCGTGAGTGGTTCCAAAGGTATTCTATCTTCTTCAACTTAATCATCAACTTTGTTTCTCCAATGGTATCCACAATTTCTTCTAAGCTTTGGAATTTTGAACATGTATCATTTTAACGCAGGTAATCCAACAAGCTAACATTCATTTTATTGCGGTTATCGAGGTCATTAATCATGGCATCAAGTTTATGAATGTCATTTCACAAGTGAGTTGAAGTTGGAGTTAGGAGTTATTTTCGAATTCTCGTGAGGGAAGCAAACACTACAATTTCACTAAAGTGAAATAATTTTTTGAAAAAAAGTAAAAAATTCTCATGGCCGAACACCCTTAAATTCCTTGAGGCTTTATCCCCATAAGAATTCTCTTGTGCTGATACAATGTACCTTATGTATAATGAATTTACTTTTTACATTAATTCAATAAATATGATACATAAATTAGTAAGCTATAATGACTTTTATGTAATCAAAATTAATCTTCATTGAATCTCAAAAATACTCTTTAAATTAATAAATTAATTTATCTATTAAATAATACCTTTACAAAATAATAATATTTCATAATCTCGATAATATTAATTTAGAGAGATTTTACTATATATTATTTTTGTAGTTATTCTCAGAACTTCACTTTTCATTTTCTAAATAAAATTGCATATCAAACTATAGTGTTCTGTTCTCTTTGTTTCAATTATATGGCTTGCTTTTTTCTTTACTAAATTCCAAAAGAATGATATATTTATTTATTTAGAGGCGATAACTAAAAATATCTATTTCACTCTGAATGAAATGATTATAACCACATAAAAAATATAATTTAATTTAGATCATAAATTGTAAGCATTTTCCTATATTTTAAAACTATGTACACGTTTAAAACACTTCATATAAATAGAAAAAAAGGAGTAAAACTTATAGAAACTTTAAATTTTGTATATGAACATGGATTTTGAAGACAAATTGTAAAGTCCACACCAAAATTCGAAAAAAGCCCCAAATTTAAAAAAAAATAAAAAAATAGAAAAGTAAAACAAATATTATTTGTACTTTGTCTGCTCCTTTAGAAGCTTCATTTGCTTCTCACAATGTGAACATGTTCTTTGTTGTCTATTCCTCTAAAAGCAGATTTCTCTATGAAGAACTTAGTGTGAAAAATAAAGCTTCACTTTCTTCACTGTCTCTATTCAGAGTTTGTTGTTCCAAAATAGCTTCTTTGTTGTTCCAAAGTAGCTTCTTTGTTGTTCCAAAGTAACTTCTTTGTTGGTCGATAATATTCTATGCCATTTTTTTTCTCTTCTCCAAAATGATGAGCTATTTTGAAGCTATTGTGTCCATCGATGAAAGAATTAATCAGTTCTAGGTTTAGAATCTTCAATTTCTCGATTAGCTTTTATATTTATTCCTCAACGTCTTATCTTTCTAGATCTAAGGTAAGCTCTTTCTTTTCTCAACCCTGATTTGCTTTGATTAATTGCGATTTGGGCTTGATTTCTTGTTGTGTAGTTGTATGTATTTATTCTATGAGTTTTATTTGTGTTATGTGTTCACCCATTTAAGGTAACTATGGTGACCTCTTTTTTTTTTATTAATGTAAATTTGTATATTTTTTTAAGAAAAAAGTGAGATTTTCGTTGTTATACCAAAAAATGAAAAGATTGGTCTTTAAATAAGCATGTTGTCTTGGGGATTTTGTCTTGGTTTAGAGTTTTTTAAAATGGATTCTTTGGTGGTGACGAATAATTATTTTAGCTTCACATATAATCCATCTTAGGTGTGATCAGTCTTGCTAATTTTGAACATCATAATGTTTGCATGTTAGCGAAGATACATAAATTTGAAGTACCGAATAGAATACTGGTTTTGAATATTTATATCAGTCCACTGCAGGGCATATTTGTAATACCCCAAAAATTGTAGCTAAGCTTCTAACCATTCATTATATGTTTATAGTTCCAAATAATTATTTTAATCATGGATAAGTGTCATGATCATTTACCTAGTGTGTAAAGTGTTTTTGGTGCAAAGAATGTTCATAGAAAACACTTAGAGCAAAGTTAAGTTGAATGCATTAGCTATCGATTGAGTTTTCGTATTTGATCCTACAATGGTCAACTTTTAAACGTTTATAAATTCTAAAATACATTTATTTTTTGGATCTCAAGATCCACCAAATGAAAGGTAATTGAGTCCTCTTTCCAACGCATTTAATTTTTGCTTAATTCGATACTCGAGCGAAAATTTATGAGCATTTTTGTGAGGGAATCAGTGAGGGTACGCGATAAGAGCATGGCATGCCCTGTGTACTCCAAGATAAGGGAGTGCCACGCCCATGGACCGAGAGATGTGAAAACTCATGTTTTTCTTTAATTCTTCGAGCGCAAACTAGTTATTTACATCCTAAATGATTCTATAATTAATACTAGCATGTTTTCCCTCATCCCATAATTCAAACACACGATGTCTTGTCTCCCAAATTCTTAAGAACACCAAATAAGGGTTCTTCTCCAAAATTCAAGATTCCAAGGCTCAATTCAAGTTTTCTTCAAGAGAATTCACTAAGTTTAGGCATGTGGGGTTTGAATAAAGATAACCTTTCATCCTTGTACCCAAAAGTTGAGTTTTTACATGAATTTTAAAGAATTATTGGCTAGGGTTCATACCCAATTCCCATGTTTTCATAGTTATGATATTATCAAGTGATTTAAAGTTCAATTTGTATAAGAATTTACCTTTTTCCCATGTTTTCACTTACATGATTATTGTTTTGTGATGAATATTAACATTTTGGCATGTAGTTCCATGAGTTGATAAATATACCTAATTTTTACCATAATCTAGTCAGTTTAAATGTAAGATTATATGGTTTTAGCATGATTCTCTAAGTTTACAAGAAGTTTATACTTACTCTTTCAGAATTCAGATTATTACAGTATGATTCAGATTTCAGTTTTAATCTTATGAATTCAGATAAGAGATAAAATTCACAAGTTTCTTTATGAGTATGATTTAAGCAAAAAATGTATATTTAGTTTTTAGTTTATGAATCCATATGGTATTTTAAGGTGAATTACATATGTATGAGCATGAGTGTATATTTTAGGAGTAATATTTAGCACCGAGGGGGGAATATGGATTCAGCGCATTCTATTTTTCAGAAACTACGTGTCACCACAGGTTTAAGGAACCCCACCAAAGAGTGTATCCTTGACCAAAGGGTCTTATTTTAGTGACACTACAGTTTTGTTCAAGTTCTATATTGATGGCAAGGATAGAACAGCCCTTCTCAACATAAGTCAGACGTTGGACTCCATTCTAGCTCACATGGTTTATGTCGGTTATGAGAATCTCCTATAAAAAAAGTAATGAAGATTTTAGAAAATAAGTGTAATGACTCGCAAGCTTTATTCAGATGTTATTTTAGATTTATGCTTATGTTATTTTAGCTTTCAATTTTATTCATCATCAAGGTGGTCTATTTACATTTAGCATGCATGTTTTTAAGCTTATAATATCTATATCGGTTTTTATGATGTCATAGGCTAATTGATATCTATACTCATTATATTCTAAAAGTACTGACCACATACTCGTCTTTGTGGCTACATTATTTCATAATATAGATATCAATTGATATCAATTGTAGCCGATGACATCATAATCAGGCAATTTGTAGCCTCCAGCTAGCAGATGATGAGTTCTATTTATTTAAGGACTCAAGTTAGTTTGTAGATTTAGTATTTTACTTTGATTTAGTTGTATTGATTAGGAATATCCGGAGTTTATGTCCCGGTTACTCATAGTCAGTAATAGTAAAGGCTTTATAGACAGACGGTCAGAGTCGATGTATTCAGTTTCAAGTTTCTTTTATATAACTAGTGTTGTAAATATTTTAGATAGTATTGTATTGAACAAGTTCAGCTATGACAACTCTTCCACTTATTATTTCCAGTGTTACATAATTTATTTAGTTGCTCACGAATTATGCCAGTATCATGGGTAAGCTTAGGATCACTTATAGTTCTAAGCACCGTGTGACGTTCAGGGGGTAATCTCGAGGCATTACAATAATATTGTCTTAGTTTTTCTTTGTTTTACCCTTCATTTTTGTTAACAGTTTTGAATTATATTGATGTCAGAGCTTAATATTGAATTTTGAATATTGAGAAATGTAAATAATTTTTATTTAGGTGTTCCTTAAATAACGATGTTGTGTTATTGTTGGTCATTTTTGCGACATTTTTAGTTTAATTGTGTGCTTTCTAGTCGTTTCTACCACATTTTCAGTTTAATTGTGTGTTCATTAGTTAATATCCCAGGCTTTTAGTTTAGTTATGTGCTTGTTAGTCATTGTTATTGACGTTACCTTATTTAAACATTACCTTATTTGAATGTTACCTTATTTAGTGTCACAAAATCAGATAATGATTATCACAAAATCATGAATCTGATCCCCGTAAATATGCAATCCTTAAATCAGGGATCTCCCTTGTTATTAGGCTAGTATTTAGGAAACAATTAGGACTCCTTTATCTGTATAAATACAGTGTAGGTTCATTGTTATGCACATAATAAGATTGAATAATTCTTCATCTATATTGTTCTAGTTTTCTTCCTTCTTTTAACTTGGTATCAAGAGCCTTATTTTTTTTCCTCTCTTTGAGATCTGAATATTCAGTTTTTTTTTTTCAAAAAATCCATTTGATTTATCTTGGGCTTGGATTCTTTATCCACATCTATTTCTCTGGTTGTAATCTTTGGATTTGTTTGTTGATTCCCTCCGACTACCATTTTTTTCTTCAATCGGAATGGATTCACGAGATATCTTATCAACCAAATTCGACGGACATAACTTTCCAATCTGGAAATTCCATTTTAGGTCTTTCATTAGAGTTAAAGTCCTCCTTGGTATTCTAGATGGCTTAAAGTCTATACCTATAGAAGACAAAGACAAAGAAGTTTGGGAAGCTAATAACCGCAAAATTATAACATGGCTTGTTAATTTCGTTTCTACTGATATAGCTATGGAACTGACATCTTTTCAGAAAGCATCTGAAATGTGGATTCATCTACATACTCTTGGTAACCAACAAAATTTGGCTAGAGAATTTGAATTAGAAAGGCTACTTGCAGAATTGACACAAAGTGAGAAAAGTGTTCGGTGCTTCTATTCAAGACTACTCAGATTATGGGAAGAGCAAGATCAATATTTTGCTGCCTTAATTAGTGTTGCTGGACTAAAGGACTTCATGACTACTATGAAGAGGACAAGGACTGTCGAATTCCTTATGAAATTCAGGTCTGAGTTTGAGCCTTTACGTGTTAGCATTCTTAACAGAGAAAAACTACCAGCTTTAGATGTGGTGGTTTCTGAAGTACTTCGACAAAAAAACTCAGTTAGGTTCTCAAGCCTCTATGGTAAATTCCCTTTTTGTGGACACTGCCATGGCTGGATACAAAAGTTCTTCCTCAGGAAACTCTAACAAACCAGTTCAATGTTATCATTGCAAAGAAACAGGACATGTCATTTCCCATTGCAAGAAGCGAAATTATTGTAACTACTGTAAGAAGGATGGTCACATTATTCTGGAATGCCGTAAGAAATCTGGTTCAGTAAAATGCTCAACTCCTTATAAAGCCTTTCACGCGATGACAAGGGATGTGGGTACACAACACACTCCAGAAACACAAAATACACCACAATTACTTGATCACAACGACATTTATAAGATGATACAAGATTCATTGGTGGCTGCTCTCCCTAATGCAATCTCTATAGCTATGACCGCTACATATCCTAGTAAGAATAAAATTTCGAATTCAATGGTATGGCATATTGATTCTGCTTCATCTAACCACATGACAGGAAACCAAAAACTTTTTTCTAATCTATCTAAAACACCTTCCACACATAAAATTATTACTGCAAATGGTTATGTTTTATCTGCATCAGGTATGGATTCCATTAAATCATTTTCAAAAGTTCTTTGTGTACCAAAACTTACTATGAATCTTTTATCTATTGGACAACTTGTACAACAAAATTGTTTGATTATTTCTTCCTCTAATGGTTGTATTATTCAGAACATATTGACAGGGAAAACGATGGCCAGGGGGCGTAAGGTTGGTAGGCTGTTTTTTCTTCAATCTCCGGACATAAAATTTCATCACTGCTTTTTCAGCTTCAAATAAAGATATTGAGTTTTCAAATAAAATGTAGACGTTATGGCATCTTCGTTTAGGCCATCCACATACTTGCCGTTTAATTTCATGTTGAAATCCTATAATTTGTTGGGTAAAAACTCACTAATTTTTCCCACTAAATTACCTTGTGAGAGCTGTGCAAAATCAGAGAGTCATAAACTCCCTTTTCAATTAAGCAATACTACTTATTCTACTCCATTTGATTTAATTCATAGTGCTGTTTGGGGACCTTCTCCAATTATATCTCGTATGGGTTACAAGTATTTTATCTTGTTCATCGATCAAGCATCTCGTTATACATGGGTTTTCTTTTTAAAACACAAATCTGAGGTACCAAACATTGTCAAAAAGTTTTATAACCTCATCAAAACTCAATTTGAGAAAAAAAATCGATTTTTCGTTCAGATTCGGGAGGAGAGTATGTAAATTTAGACCTCACAAGTTTTTTTCAATAAAAAGGCATTATTCACCAACGTTCTTTCCCCTATCCACTGGAACAAAATGATATGGTGGAATGTAAGAATAGACATGTTATTAAAACTGCCTTAGCTCTTCTTGATACATCAAATTTTCCAAAAACATTTTGGGGTGAAGCAATCCAAACGTCCATTTATCTTATAAATAGACAATCATTGTTTGTTATCAAATAAAATTGCCCTTATTTTGTCCTTTTGAAAAAATTTCCCGACTATTCGCACCTTAAAGTATTTGGTTGTGTATGTTTTGTTCTTTTTTTAGACCATGAACACCATAAATTATCCTTAAAAGCTGTTAAATGTACTTTTTTGGGGTACAATGATATCCAAAAAGGGTACTTGTGTTATGATTCATCACGTCGCTTATTAAGAATATCTCGACATGTTATCTTCTTTGAAAATTCTTTTACTCATACTAGTAAGGACTCACAATTGTCTACTATCTCCTTTTTGAAAGAATTCACGACTCATGATTCTGCTTGCCATAACAACATAGCCACTGGTCCATCGCCAAACTTGTCTTCTGCCACAATAGGTACTACTTATGACTTAGATCCTTTTTTTGATAATGATATTACTTCGATGAACACTAATTCTTTACCTCACCAAGATGACTGTCATAATATTTCTTTAAATAGTAATAATCAACCTCTACCTCCTCAAAATATCATTGAACCTATTAGACGCTCATCTCGTCATGCTCCTTCTTCAAGCCAATATGGATATTCTACAGGCGAATATGATCGATATATGCCTTAATAACAACCTTTAATTCTATAGCTGTGCCAAATACTTATATGCAGGCTAGTGGTCAAAAGTGTTGGGAAGATAAAATAAATAAAGAACTACCAGCCCTTGAGGAGAATGATACATGGGGTATAGTGGATAAACTAACAAACGCAAAAATTATTGGAAGTATATGGGTGTACTCAGTCAAGATGAAAGTTGATGGATCCCTAGATCGATATAAGGCAAGGTTGGTAGCTCAAGGGTACAAGCAGGAGTATGGAATCGACTACGAAGAAACCTTTGCTCCAGTAGCCAAGATAATGACAATACGTATATTGATTGATTTAGCATCAATAAGAAGTTGGAAGTTACACCAACTAGATGTCAAGAGTGTGTTCCTACATGGAGATTTGCAAGAAGTGATCTACATGAATCCACCACCAGGTTACACACATTTTATTCCAAATCAGGTGTGTCATCTTAAGAAATCTCTTTATGGATTAAAGCAGGCTCCTCGCTCATGATTAAAAAATTCCGAACTATAATCCTTGGTACTAGTTTTACTCAGAGTAGCTCAGATTATTCATTATTCCTACGTCATTCTGGCTCAGGTATTACTATTCTCCTTATTTGTGTAGATGACATGATTGTTACAGGGAACGATGAGGTTGGAATCTCTCATTTGAAAAACCTATTATGCTCCTCGTTCAAGATGAAGGACCTTGGAAAGCTAACATATTTTTTAGGTTTGGAGGTAAGTTATGGTGTAGAAGGCATAAAATTAAGTCAGCAAAAATATGCAGAAGATCTTGTTAAATTAGTTAATCTAACTGATCATAAGAAGGTTCAAACTCCAATGGAAGTGAATACTAAATACAAAAAAGAGGAAGGAGAGCTTTTTAGAGATAAAACTCTGTATAGATGCCTAGTTGGATCACTTATATACCTTACTATGAGGCATCCTGATATCTCTTCTATAGTACTAGTGTTAAGCCAATTTGTTATGAAGACCTACAAGATTCACTACTCAGCTTTGCTCAGGGTTATTTGATATATAAAAGGCACAGCGAATCCGAATCGAAGTCTCTTATTTCCATCATCTTCATCGCTAGACATAGTGGGATACGCTGATGCGGATTGGGCAGGATGCCCTGATTCAAGACGATCCACAACAGGCTAGTGCATGATGCTTGGATTGTGTATGATCTCTTGGAAGTGCAAGAAGCAATCTTGAACATCAAAGTAATCTACAGAAGCAGAGTATAAAAGTATGTCAGCTGCGTGCTCTGAAATATTTGGCTACGGAGGCTATTATCAAAACTTGGCATCAAAATGGAAAGATCAACCATATTGTATGGAGACAACACCAGTGCAATCAAAATAGCAACCAACCCCGTGCATCATGAAAATACCAAGCACTACATCAGAGAACTAGTTAAAGATCGGAGCATTAATCTTAGATATATATCCTCTAAAGATCAATTGGTTGATTTGTTTACTAAGGCCATGTCAAGAAGTCGACACAATTATTTTTTGTCCAAACTCATATTTTGTGATATAGAACAAAAGTTTGAGGGAGGGTATTAATGTTACCTTATTTAAACGTTACCTTTTTTGGATGTTACCTTATTTAGTGTCACAAAATTAGATAATGATTATCATAAAATCATGAATCTGATCCCCTTAAATCTGTAATCCTTAAATCAGGGATCTCCCCTGTTATTAGGCTAGTAATTAGGAGACAATTAGGACTCCTTTATCTGTATAAATACAGTGTAGGTTCATTGTTATACACATAATAAGATTGAATAATTCTTTCACCTGTATTATTCCAGTTTTCTTCCTCCTTTTAACTATTGTCGTCTCTTTTTGTTGGGAAAGGAAAGGGCACAATCAAAATGCCCGATAGGGTAGCAGCGGAAAAATAACCAAATCTAAACTTTTTCTTTCAACTTGAACCAAGAGAAGACAAGTAAAACAAAATAATATAGCAGCAAATAAATCACCACACAAATACGATAAGGCAAGAATAAAACGAAGAACAAGAGACACTAAATTTAGGTGGAAAATTCTTTGGTGTGAAGAGTAAAAAATCACGGGACTAAAACCTCCACTATAATCACCAAGAGTTACAATATTTTTCTCCAAAATGGCCACCAAAAAAGTGTCAAACAATAAGCAACAATACATAAACCACGGCACCAAACACTAGAGAATAAAAGAAGTGAAAGCACCAAAATGCAGCTACTGTTCGGGAATGAATAACAGGATCTACAAGATACCAAATCCATCTCCGTCAGTTCCTAATCAAAAATTGAGATGATAGGAACAAACTGTCCAAAAATCTACTCAATCGGACAAGAAACAAAGCGGAAATCACAATTTGAAGTTGCTAGTTGTGGCTGAAATTTGGGGTGCGAAAATCTGCACTATTTTTCTCTCTTTGGCTGCTGAAAAACTCTTTTTGTGATAGTGAATAAGACCTAAAAAGATCTACATATATGCCGCATAGTAATGGGCCTATGGTCAAAAGTGGGTTGATCCAAATTGGGCTTCATTTATCCACATGGAAAGGGAAAAAGACCCAATAACCCAATAATTCTTCCCCTCTCAACTATGTGGAGGGGACCGTCATCCCTGTGATCGTGCAACAATCTTCAAACTTCCCTCTTGGAAAATCTTTATTCATCATGTTGTAATTATTATCATCCGTATGAATCTTCTCAAGTTCAAGAAATTTAGAATCCAACACATCCCGAATTCAATGGTATCTCACATCAATGTGTTTAGACCGACCATGAAATGTAGAATTCTTGCCAAGATGTATGGAACTTTGACTGTCTCAATGAATCACATACCTCTCTTGATCACAGCCAAGTTCCCCCAAGAATCTTTTCATCCAAAGTAATTCTTCATAAGCTTCAACAGCAGCAATGAGCTCAATTTCTGTAGTAGATAGTGCAACACATTTTTGCAACCTAGATTGTCAAGACACAAATCCCCTGCAAAAGTAACCAAATACCCTAAAGTAGACTTGCGAGTATCAACATCACCAGCCATATCTGAATTAGTATAACCACGAAGAATAGGCTTACCTATACCAAAACACAAACTCAGACTAGAAGTGCCACAAATATATCTTATAATTCACTTCACAGCATTTCAATGTTCTCTTCCCATATTAGAAAGAAAATAATTAACAACACCAACAGCATGAGCAATATCCGGTCTTGTGCAAACCATTGCATAAATTAAACTACCAACAGCTGAAGCATAAGGAACTTTCTTCATATCTTTCTTCTCATTATCACTGGAAGGACACTGTTTTGTGCTCAACTTGAAGTGCATAGCTAAAGGTGTACTGACAGCCTTAGCCTTGTCCATGTTAAACCTTCGAAGTACTTTTTGAATGTACTTCTCTTGTGATAACCACAACTTCTTCGACTTTCTGTCACGGACAATTTACATGCCAAGAATCTACATTGGCAGTCCTAAGTCTTTCATAGAAAAAGACTTACTCAACTCTTGCTTCAACTTTTGAATCCTGCAAGCATTATGACCAATTACAAGCATATCATCAACATAAAGAAACACAATAATAAAGTCACCATCAGAGAATTTTTGCACAAAAACACAATGGTCTGAAGTAGTCTTCTTGAAGCACTGTTGACTCATAAAGGAACCAAACTTCATGTACCACTAGCTAGGATCTTGTTTCAAACCATACAAGTTCTTCTTCAATTTGCAAACATAATTCTATTTTTCCTTAACTTCAAAACCTTCGGGCTGCTCCATATAAATTTCTTCATCTAAGTCACCAAGGAGAAAAGCAGTTTTAATATCCATTTGCTCAACCTCTAAATCAAGACTTGCAGCTAAGCCTAGAACCACATAAATGGATGATATCTTCACAACTGGAGAGAATATCTCATCAAAATCAACTTTTTTCCTGGTTAAATCCCTTCACAACCAATCTAGCCTTGTACTGTGGAATTGGGTTACCATCTTCATGCTTCACACAAAAAACCACCTATTTTTCAAAGCTTTTCTGTCTTTAGGCAGCCTAACCAAATCAAATGTATGATTATCATGCAACGATTTAATTTCATCTTTCATAGCATCAAACCACTTTTCTTTTCTTTACTTTTTATGGCCTCATCAAAAATCTTAGGTTCTCCCCCGTCAGTCAAGAGTACACACTCACTGGGAGAATAACGACATGAAGATATTTTCTCTCTAGTAGATTGTCTAAGAGAACTCTCTGGAGCATCAATAATCGGTTGCTGATTAACCATATCAACTTGCCCTGGAGCATCAACAACATCTTGCTGGTCATTCTGGACGTGATCATCATCTTCATTATCAACTTGATTTTCATCATCATGAAGATTTTCTTCAGGAGCAGTAGTCAAAGAAACTGGATCAATATCAACTAGACTCTCATTACTCTAAGAATCAACTTTCTCAACTTTGTTAAAATCTTTAATTGTTTGGTCTTTAAAGAAAACAACATCACAGCTTCTAACAAGTTTCTTCTCAACTGGATCATAGAAACGATAGCCAAATTTATCTTGACCATAACCAATGAAGATACACTGCCTAGTTTTAACATTCAAATTTGACCTTTCATCCTTAGGAACATGCACAAAGGCTTTACATCCAAAGACTCTAAGATGATCATACAAATATTCTGACCAGACCAAACTTTGTTAGGGACATCACCATCCATAGCAACAGTAAGAGATAAATTAATAACATATACAGTAGTATTAAGTGCTTCTGCCCAAAAGGAGTGGCAGCTTAGCATCTGAAAGCATACATCTAACCCTCTCAACTAGAGTTTTGTTCATCCTCTCTGCTAAACCATTCAACTTAGGAGTTTTTAGAGGTATTTTATGATGCCAAATACCCTTCTCTCTATAATATCTATCAAAAGGACCAATATACTCACCACCATTATCTGAGCAGATACATTTCAATTTCTTCCCTATTTGCCTCTCAACCAAGGCCTGAAAACCCTTTAACACATCAAGTACTTGATCCTTGGACTTCACAAAAAATACTCAGAGTTTGCGAGAATGATCATCAATAAAAGTCACAAAGAAAGTGCACCACCATGAGAACTTACTTTAAAAGGACTACACAAATCAGAATGCACCAACTCCAGTAAATCAAGCTTTCTTGAAAGCAGATGACTCTGATAAGAAACTCTTTTCTGTTTACCGGCTAAGCAATGAACACTCTTCTTCAGCTTTGTTTGTTTAACTCCAGAAAGCAAATTTTTCTTAGCCAAACTATCAATCCCCTTCTCACTCATATGACTCAACCTTCTATGCCACAAATCTGATAAAGTAACATTCTCCACCAAGTTTATCAAGCCTCTAGAAATAGAGCCCTGAAATACGTATAAGTTAGACAACTTGTCACCTCGAGCCACAATCATCGAACCTCTAGTAAGCTTTCACTATCCAGCACCAAGAGTGTTAACATAACCCTCATCATCAAGGTATCCTACAGAAATCAAATTCAGGCGAACATTTGGAGCATGCTTGACATTATTCAAAATTAGTTTGGAAGCATTATTACTTTCCAAACAAACAGTGCCAATGTCAAGTACTTTAACTTCATCATTATTTCCCATTTTCAACATCCCAAAATTACCTGGAGTATAAGAAAAAAATAATTCCTTCTTTAGCGTAACATAAGAAGTAGAACCAGAATCCACAAACCAGCTAGACTCATTACGAACAATATTAATGGCATTGTTACCACAAGCAACAAGAAGATCATCATTAGCAACAACTGCAATACAATTTTTATTATCGCCTTTGTTCTTTTGTCATCTCACATCTCTCTTATGCTTGTAACAATATTTCATGATATGCCCCTTTTTTTGCAATAGTCACATGTAACATTCTTAAATTTGGACCTTGACTTTCTTCTACTTTTTTCTCTATTATTTGGACCTCTGGACTTATTTCTCCCCCTCTCTTCCGTAACCAAAACATTAGAGTGTGATGATGAAAAAGATAAGGCTTGAGATCTTCTTCTCATCTCTTCATTCAAGACACTACTTTTAACATATTCCATAGTTACAACACCACCTAGAGCAAAATTAGTCAAAGAAACTCAAAAAGTCTCCCAAGAGTCTGGCAGAGTATTAAGAAGCCAAAGTCCCTGAATTTCTTCATCGACCTTTACACCCATTCCAGACAGCTAGACATGGACACCCTGAAAATTATTTATATGATCAAAAATAGGATTGTCCTATTTATACCTGATATTCATCAATTGCTTAAGAAGGAAAAACTTGTTATTACCAGTCTTTGAAGCATAAAGTGTCTCGAGCTTGTCCCACAAACTTCTGGCATGTGTCTCATTCACAATATAATTTCTAACATTATCTTCAACCCATTGTCTAATATAACCACAAACTTGTAAGTGCTCAAATTCCTAATCCTCATCTGTCATGGATTGAGGTTTAGTAGCCGCAAACATAGGTAAATGCATTTTCTTACCAAATAGAAGATCTTTCATCTTGTTTTTCCAAGTATGACAGTTACTACCATTCAAATATACCATCTTGCTCATATTTTCCTCCATCATTCAAATCGACAATCAATAACAACCAACGTTTTGATACCACTTTATTGGGGAAGACAAGGGGACAATTAAAATGTCCGATAGGGTAGCAGCAGAAAAATACCCAAATTTAAACTTTTTCTTTCATCTTGAACCAAGAGGAGACAAAAAAATTTAAGAAAAACAAAATAATATGTGTTAGAGTAGGTAAAAAGTCTCATATTGGTTGGGAAATAGACTGGTAGTTTGCTTATATAGACTTGGATAATCCTCACCTCTTGAGCTACATTTTGAGGTTCAGTTAGGCCTAAGGTCCATTTATTGACATGGTATCAAAGTTAGGTCTATCCCCATTTTGGGCTCCCGGTCTACGCGCTAATGTCAGTTGGGCCTAGGCGTAAGGGGGGGTGATAGAGTGGGTAAAAAGTCTCACATTGGTTGGGGAATGGACTGATAGTTTGCTTATATGAACTTGGGTAATATTTACCTCTTGAGCTAGCTTTTGAGGTTAAGGTATGCCCAAGGTCCATTTCTTGACAATATGGCAGCAAATAAATTACCACACAAATACGATAAGGCGATTATAAAATAAAGAACAAGATCCTTCGGTGTAAAGAGTAAAAAACCATGGGATCAAAACCTACACCATAATTACCCAGAGTTACAACATTGTTCTCCAAAATGACCACCAAAAAAGTACCAAACAACAAGCAACAATACATCAACCACAGCACCAAACACTAGAGAATAAAAGGAGTGAAAGCATCAAAATGCAGCTACAGTTTGGGAATGAAGAACAAGATCTACAGGCCATCAAATTCACCTCCGTTAGTTCCTAATTAAATATTGAGATGATAGGAACAAGCGATCCAAAATTCAGCTTAATCGTACAAGAAACAAAGCAAGAACCACAATTTGAAGTTGTCAACTGTAGCTGAAATTTGGGGTGCGAAAGTCTGCACTATTTTTCTCTCTAACTGCTGAAAAACTCTTTTTATGATAGTGAGTAAGACCTAAAAAAATCTATATATATGCCCCATAGTAATGGGCCTATGGGCAAAAATGAGTTGGTCCAAATTGGACTTTATTTATCCACATAGGAAGGAAAAAAGACCCAATAACTCGATATTTTTTTAGTTTAGTTGTGTGCGCATTAGTCATTTTTTGTCTCATTGTTAGTTTAGTTGTGTGCTCTTCAGTTGTACGATTCTAAAGCTAGACATTGATTGTGTCTTTAGCTCGTACAATTACTCACTATAGTCGAATTGCTTTTGCAAAAGACAAATTTGCATTAGACTTTAATCATTTTTCTTAAGTTTTACTTACCAGCTAATTTTAAAGTCAATTGTGAAGGAAATTATAGTGATAGGGGAAAATATAGTGATAGGGATAGGGATGGGCATGGTATGGTATATACCGAATATCATACTGAAACCAAAAATTTTATATTGCGGTATGGATGTTGTGGTATTTAGTATGATATTTGGTAGGAGTTTTAAATTATTATGGTATTTGATACGGTATTTGGTATTTATGCAATAAATACCGAAATATCGTATACTGCACCAAAAATTTTTAATAATATATAAAACCCAAATATATATTATATTTAAGATTATTAAATATATTTATATGTCATCCATTAGATAGTTAAACATAAAAGTAACTTTTATTCAGAAATAATTTTTGTGGGAAGCTTATTATTTTGAAGTACTATGCTTAAGTTTAGGTAATATTGTTCAGAGTTTGCATCTTGGATTACTCAATCGTGATTGAAATGTTCTTTTTATGTAGATGATTAACAAAGATAGTTGTTAGTCTAATATGATTGAGACATTTTTAAGTTTTAAAGTTATAGTTTTTTTATATGAATATATGTAAATCGAAATCAAATAAAGTATGGTTACCAAATTACTGTACCATAAAATACCAAAACCGAATTTAAAAATATCGAATCATACCAAACTAATTTGGGATGGTAAGGTTATTGTTCTTTTAGATACCGAAAACCAAAGTTAGCATACCAAAATATAAAATAATGTACAATACCATACCATGTCCACCCCTAGATAGGGTAACTGGATATTAAAATAAGAAAAATATAACTCATCCTTCATCTCTCTAAATTGAGTGATGGCATCAAGTCCTCCCAGATATTGTCTAAAAGTCAATTTAAAGCTTTCTTTTACTTCATTAGTTAATGATACCCCCCTTTAAAATAAAGTTGAAGTCTATGAAAAAATTCTAGATGCAAACCGAAGGATTTAGTAGTAGTAAATTTTTTACGTTGCGTGTAAAAATAAAGTCAAATATGACCTTTGAAAAAAAATTAGCGACAAATACATTCTTATACAGGTGAAGTGAGTGATGGAAATTGCAACAAATGGGAAAGCATTTGTGGTTTTTAGTTATTCAAAGTTTCGTTGCCTAGATCTAATTGCCCATCAAGATAGAGACAATTTTGAAAAGTACCCACTTTGAAAATTTATTTTGAGGGTTAAACACTAAATTTATTTTTTAGGATTAGGGTATGAAAAAGGTAAAAAGTGAGCATGGTTGTGGGGTCATGGGCTTCTTTAACATTTTTAAAACTTGGGGAAAAAATATAACTTTTTAAAAAATACAGCATGGTCCCCTTTTTATATTTATTATTTTTTCATAAATCATTTAATAGTTTTAACTACATTTCTCTCTCCTCAAAACTTTCCTTCTCCCGATATTAGTTCATATTTTTCAGAAAAAGTTTGCACGATTCTTGCTTCCTCGGGTGAAATTTTTCAGTTTCTCTTGCTCAGGTAAATCTAATTTTCTTCCTCGATCAGTTTTAGATCTATTTTAGTAATTTTTTTTTATGACGTTTTGTGTTGGGTTCTTGGATGTGATGGACATTGTTGCGGAACTCAATCAAGAAAACAAGTAGTTTGGTGAATTTGGAACAAACGATTTTCTTAATGATTTGTCGTTTATAGTGATTTGTTTTTTATAAATCATTGAATTACATATATTTGTCATGTCAATGATGACATTTACTAATGAAATTATTTTCAGTTATTCCATTGTCTCGTTAGATTAAACAGTTGACTGCATTGCGTTACCAGTTCAGCTATTGTCCTAATTTATAGTGGTTGATTGAAAATATTGTTAAAGTTGTTCTCTATAATTTATAGACTCAACAAACTATCGATTGAGTAAATCATATATTTACAGTAATTATCATGGTTTATAGAGGTCGATGATAAAAGACATAATTCTCTATTAATTATAGATTACACCCACGATTGATTTAAGAAACCATACATCTATTTATTCAATTTCCTGTATCCCTATTACACATTTCTAGAAAGCCAACAACAATGACAAACCGTACAATAATTTTTTTAGGCCTTTCTCTTTTTCCTTAGCCAAAATCAACATTTCCTTTAGTTGATCCCTTTCCATTTTGACTTCTTTTAGTAATCCTTTCAAGTAATCCCTTTGTTCTTCAGCTTCTTTTAGCAATGCCATGAGTAGATCTCTATTTTCTTTAGATTTCCGAAACCTTTGTAGTATATGAAACTTGAAAGCGCCTCAAAAATTTGATGTCGATGGGCTACTCGTCGGTGAGTCTTTGTCAATCCACTTAAAAAAAGAGTATCCGCCATTATCCTTTTCAACCGCACAGTTAAAGAATTTTTGACCTGAATTCAAATCGGTGCGTGGAGGGCTAAAAATAGTTGAATTGCCATAACAACATATGTAGGAGACTTTTGCATTTGATGTTTGGGATGCTTGAGACATTGTAGTTGTTAACAAAAATTAAAGTAAAAAAAAAGATTAGAGTGTTAACACAAAAATAGCCTTCCTTTTATAGAAGAAAAAAGTGAGATATTATTGTTGGATGTGATTTGACGTGTACTTTATTACCGTCGTAAAAATTTGATATTTAAATTTTTGTTACTGTTGGACTAGTTTCATAGACCTTATTTATAATTGATGTCTTCTCATGCGTTTGGTGGATGTTGCTCCGCATAGATAGACCATCTAGCATAAACTAAGTGTTAATTCCTTAATAACCACACTAGACGGTGATACATATTCATAGACCATAACTAGCACATATTTTGAGAAGGATTATTTAATTAATAAAATAATAAATAATTGAATTTTATGTAATTAAAGGAGTTTGAACAAGTCATGTGATCGTATGAGAGTCCACGTAAATTGGATAAGGTGATCAAAGATGTGTAAGGATTGGTAGTGGATGAACAACAAACATGCTAGGGGCAATGTTTACCCAAAGCACAAATATGTTGCGGAGAATTCATTTGTTCAACCACAACTCATCACCTCACATCTTTGATCACCGCTTTCAATTTATATGGACTCTCATACGATGACTTATTTAGGCTCATTTAATTACATAATATCTAATTATTTATTATTCTATTAATTAATTAATCCTTCTCAAAATATGTGCTTGTCATGGTCTGTGATTAAATATCATAGTTTAGTTATTTAATTGTGGAAGTAGTTTACAGTCTATGCTAGACTATATCAGGTCGAGTACATAACTAAGCATAGTCTAGTATATATAGTGTACAACTTCATTAATAAATGTACTAGACTAGGACATATATTTATAGACCGTGACAAGCACATATTTTAAAAAGAATTATTTAATTAATAAAATAATAAGTAATTGAATTTTATGCAATCGAATGAACCTAAACAAGTCATGTGATCGTATGAGAGTCCACGTAAATTAAAAGTGTTGATCAAAGATGTGTGAGGTGATGAGTTGTGGTTGAACAACCAACATCCTTAGGGCAATGTTTACCAAAGTACAAGTGTGTTGTGAGGAATTCATTTGTTCATCCATAGTCTATCCTCACACATCCTTGATCACCTTCTACAATTTACGTGGACTCTCATACGATCACATGGCGTGTTTAAGATCCTTTAATAGCATAAAATTTAATTATTTATTTTTTGATTAACTAATTATTTTCTTTTTTCAAATATGCTACTAAGGGCAATAAACCAATGAGGTATATTATTGACAAGGCTTACAGTCTATGATATACACTGGACACAATCAATGGACCTCATAGTGGAATGCATCAATTACGTAGATGTTCGCGCATAGATATTGAGATTCGTAAATAATAAACTACATCGACTTTGAATTTAATTTTGTATAAATCAACATAATCGCGGATAGACCAGATTCATTTTTCATTAGCATATATGAATTAATTTTGACATCTGACAACTGTTTCGTTCATCTTCTAACAGGATAAACTACAAAAATTCAAAAAAAAGAAAAATGTAAAATTAAAGTGGAGACAAATGCAGGAAATATGAAAATACTTCATTCATAAGTTTATTGCAATGGTTTATTAGCACCATATTTACAGCAAAATAACCGCTGATAGACCAGATTCATTTTCCATTAATATAGATGAATTAATTTTTACATCTCATAACCGTTTGATTCATCTTCTAACAGGGCAAATTGTAAAAATTCAAACAAGAACAAAATTGTAAAATTAAAGAGGAGACAAATGTAGAAAACAGAGATACTTCATTCATACCTCATTGCAATGGTGTAGAACCATATGTACAATAAAAGACTAACAAAAACAGCAAAATAAAGAAATTTTCATCTAACATATTTCTAACTATGAAAACTTCTCATTGCAATGAACTTAAAACAAAAAAAACAACAGAAATTAAAACCTAAACTAAGGGGATGGTGGGGGGTGATCATCTCCTCGGGCTCCATGTTGAGCCGCTACACAATCGCCCGTAAAAAACGAGCGATATGTCGAAGTTCGTTGTGGCAGTTCTCCTTGTCCTGTCCTAGACCATAGAAAAGATGATTTAGGTCGTTACGAAGGAAGAAAAGATCGTGGTTATGCTGGACCCTCCTTCTTCGCCCGCAACATCCATGCGCAACTAGGACAAACGCATTTTACCTTGAGAAATTTACCACAGCTCTTCAACATAGCATAATCAAAAGAATTTCTCACAGCTGCTACATCCAGCAACAATTTCATCTTCTTTTTGCTGCTAAATATTTGATTTAGCTGAAAATTAGTTTCGTCGGAGAAGGTGTGGTTGGTTTGTGCTCTCAATCCGCACTCTTCTCCCGCTTCTTTAGAAAAAATTGGATCTTTCAATTCCATTGAATGATCTTTCGAATCCATTGGATGAGCATCCAAACTCTCATCTTTAAATGAATGATGTTCGTTGATTATCGACTGTGGTGGCGGGATTGTCGGAGACCCCGAGACGACATTTATCCCCAATAATGGCCTAGAGCCATCGACAACGACATTCAACATTTATAACGACATATGTCGATCATTATTTATGAACGTGGGATATATTTTACCCTGCCCATTCATTACATAGATAATCATAATATTCTTTGGCTCGCAATCTAATTCTCTGCTCTCAATTACGCTTTGAATCATGTCATCATACGAACCATTGCGACATAGCGGGATGGGCACTGTCTTCTTGCAAGATGATTTCCACTTCCAATAGTTGGGACCCTCCTTCCACACACCCATATAATTACCACCCACGACAATTACTTCAGCTATTGCCATAATAGACCACATTAATCGATAATAGATTAAGGTATCGGTCTATAGTTGGTCGATCACTGGTATGAAAACGTCCATACAAAGACGTGAATGGACTGATTTTGGATATAATAGATACCCTCCTAGCTCTGGGATGGACAAATATATGTGTAGGACTTCTAAACTACTGAAATATATCTAATGACGAGGCATTGAGAGGATTTGGAAAGCTTTTCAAGCTCGTAAAAATGGTGAAAAAAATATTTTTTGCATTTTTTTCAAAAAGGATGGAACGACAATGGAGGCAATGATCAAGAATGGAGATTTTCAGTTGTGATGAGCAACTTTTCGTCGGAAAAGTCGCCGGAATCGGAAATTATTGGTGAAAAAGAGAGCTCCTATTGGTGGCTTTTTGGATAATTTTTTTTTAATTAAAATATAAAAATGTGAAAAAATAATGGAAATATAAAAAATGGTGAAAAATATTAAATATTAAATGGATGAGTGGGGGCTAAAGTGTAAAGTTTAATACTTGTGTGCTAGATTTGTACGTAAGAAGTGATGATGTCATTTTAGTGTCTAAACACCTAATTTTTTAAGACTTGTATCTAAATGCCAAAATAAGTTTTGAAAGTGTCTATTTCGCAAACTCTCCTATCAAGATAGCTCACTATTATCTGATCCTAGGCTGCTACTTTTACCAGTTTTTTAGCTTATTTTGGAGTTGTTTTATCATTTTTAAAGCAGTTTTGGGTATGTTCTATTACTATTTTCAAAGCTAGTTTTACCTTTTTTTGGTTGTTGTCTTTGTCATTTTCAAAGCTGTTTTGGGGTTGTTTTTATCAATTTTTAGTTGTTTTGTGGTTGATATTTTACTATTTGATTTTAATATATTGTTAATGCATAGGTTTTGTGATCTGAATGTATAAAGTGCTCTGTGTGTGTTGTTTCTTATAACTTATGCTGAAAGTGTAGAACTGAAGAACACAATAGGAATAGAACTTAATTATTGAAACGATCCAGCTAAATAATAAATGTTAAAATAAAAATTAAATGTCATTACTTTGATGAGGTGGGTTCTTTTAGCTAATTGATGAGTCTTGTTGCTTTGTTGAAAGTTGGAATTTATATAGAGAATTCATCTTCTAGCTGATTAAAGTCTTTGTTGCATCTGTATTGAGCGGAATAGAAATAGAAGATTTATATAGCCGATTCCAACTAAAATTTGAGATTTTTTTGTTTTTCTGAATTAAAAAAATTGGAACTTATAAAGAGGATATGTAGCTTACCAACTAAAAGATGGGATGTTTTATTAATTAATGAGTTTTGTGGCTTCTGCTTAGAGCGGAATGGATACAAAAGAGTCCTATATAGAGTTGGGATCTTTAAGCTGGTTGATAAGGCATGTTTCGTTGAATAAAGTTAGAATGTCGACAAATAAGTCATATAGCTAACCCAAATTAAAAGTGAGCGGAATAGATAGAGAGATTCATAGAGTTGAGTCGACTAAAAGGAGGGATCTTTTAGCTGATTGATGAATTTTGTTTCGTCCTAATTGAGCAAAGGGGCACAAAATATTCATATAACTATTATGAATAGTTGAGTTCTTTTAGTTGATTGATGAGTGTTGTTTATTTTAATAAACTTAGAATGTCAATAAAGGATTCATTAGACTCCAACTAAAAGTTGGGATCTTTTAGCTGATCTAATCCCTTTAACAATATAATATATATTGTCAATCCCTTTTCGATTGTGTACTGACCACTTTATTTTTTTATGTCTATTTTAGTGTTGATATCGATGGCTCAATTAGTGAATCAGGCTGTCTGAAGGAAAGCGGTTCTAAGAAAAGGTAAAGACTTTTGCAGTTTAGGGACGATTTCCCATGTATAGAGATCTGATGCTACACTAACTCATCACTATTATCTAGTCAGATTTGATTTGATTAGCTACTTGGAGGATCAGTACCTGATGCTTTTCAATTGTGCTTTGCATCAAATAAATGAGTCATGCATTGTTAGTGCAACATTAGACTACAACTATGATGAGGTCCAACAGGTCCATCAAGTGTTTCAAGCACATGAACGTATAGGAAACACACATCAAGATTAGCAAAATCTTGTCCAAGTACCTGAAAGAATCTAAATCATTCTGTAGAAAGACATACCTCTCCAATTGAATTCATCTCAAGAAACTAATTAAGGTTTCTTGTTTGACACACCCATCCAAAAATTATTTGTAATTAGAGTTGGTCATTTGGCCACTTTTACAGATCTTCTATTGTCTTCTGTATGCTGCAAGTCCAAAGGAGGTCAGAGGAAACATGACATAATAATCAACAACACACACTCAATATTATCTCACAAAGTGAGATCACAAAAGGATAGAGTGAAAAAATAACAAGTGTTCTATAAAATGGAGTGGCGCTCTTTACATTGCACTCTTCAAATAATCCCCGCAACCAAATACTACTACCTGGTATTTGATATGTAATCTTTTGCATGTTATTACAGCCACACCATGGCAGCTAGAGAGTTTAATACACCTAACTGAAGCTCTTGCTAGGATTCGCTTTTGGTATAGCTTTGCTAGCTCCGCCTCGTGAAGATGTTATTCCCACTTCACATGCAGGTTGAGAAAAAAGATGTAATGGAGGCTTTTCAACTTTTAAAAGTTGCCTTACAGCAGTTTGCAACTTCAACTGATCATGCTACCAGTATAACTTGGACTATCCTTTTTGTGGTCTACCAATTCTCAACCAACATATGCGATTCATTCCCACAATGATTATAACACACCCAATCATTAAATTTATACTATTTACCTACTAATGTTTCTTACCTGTAAAATATATGTGCATGAAATTACATGCTAAAGAGATGAGAGATATCCTTTACTTTGGCTCGCATTATGCTGCTAGTGAGATATCTTTTCCCAAATTTCATGCTTTTGCAATTGTGTGTAGCTTGGATCAGTACTTTCTATGTATTGTTGTTATCAATATAACAAAGCAAACAGTGGTGTCAGCAAAATACAGATATATATGGAGCAACGGTTATTCGAGACCCTTATAAGAACAGACTATATTAATGGAATCAAGATAGTGAACAATGTGGATTACAAGGGAATACAAATAATATTAATATAAAAGAATTACAAACATCATTATTTTAAGACTCCACCTATGTATCAAGCAAAAAATTTATAAACATGGCACGAACTATATTTATCCTCCCACAATATAACTCAAAAATAATAAGCGACCACATAGATTTTACGTACTTTATGTACAAACATATAGAAATACAGATAAAAATGATCACAGATATCCAGATGAACTCATCAAACTAAGGTACAGTAATAATGCTAGAAGAAAAATCTAAAAAATTCAAAAGATGAAAGATACTAATAGACTCGAAATATTACTTTATTTAATAACAATTTTCCAATACATTAAAAATAATCCCAATGCATGAAAATGAACAATGGAGTTAAAATTAAGGATCATGGATTTGAATTGGTAGGCCATGTTATTAAATTATTTTTTTAATAGTAGATCTATTTAAATCATCAAACTTATTTAGTCAAAATTATATTCTTATTCTTTTATTTTAAAAAATATATTAATTTATTACAAAGAAATTTTCATGCTTCGAAATCTTTTATCATTACTTAAACTTTCAGTTTTTTCTAAAGTCATTTTCTTGGATTGTTATCAATGTTTCTAGAGTCGCTTATAAAAATCACTTTTCGTTTTTGCTAAGATAATAATATTTTTGGCTCTTGAAAGTCATTTAGTGATTTCGCTTATACTATTTCTAATACGTTAAGGGTATTCTTGGCTCTTTTTTGTAATTAAGAACTTGAAGAAAAAAATCTTTTGGCCACAATGATATTTGATTGTTTATTCATACTGCAACTCAAATTTTTGGTTACATTTTTACCCTTTCTCAATTTAAATTTTTCTCAATAATTTATTAACTATTTTCAATATATGGGGTTTTTCCAATATATGGGGATTGAAGAGTTTTTTTTGTTCACTTTACTTGGAAGAATTATGTACAAAAATAATTGGATAAATGCCTTTTTTTTTCTTTTAATGCTAAGTGAAGAAATTTAGAAGTATTAAATAACTTATGATAATTTGTATGATCGAATGACTTTGGTTAATATTAATTTGGCTTTCTAATTATATTTGAAGTTTTATTTAAATATGTAGTATAATTTTACACCGATATTTTTTGTAAATATGATCTCTAATTAAGTAATTTTATTAATTATTATGTCTAACTAAATTTAAACTACGCATTTAAATACTTTCAAATATAATTTAAAAATACTTTAATAATGACAATCAAAATTCAAAACATTTTAGACATGATATATATCGACATATTATAAAAATCATAAAATTATATAGTTGATATGTGTCAACTATTGCTATTTGCTAGCAACAACCCAAGAGAGTCACGTGTTAATGTCGTAGTCTTGCTTCCTTATGTCACGTCGATTTTGATAATTTTCTAGTATTACTTAGATTTGTTATTAAAATAATCTCTAATCAAGTAATTTTATTAATTATTATGCTTAAATAAATTTAAACAACATATTTATATAAATTTCTAATATAATTTAAAATATTCAATAACAACAGTCAAAACTTAAAATACTTTAGACATGATATACATTTACACGATATACAAATATTAAAAATCATATAATTCATATGTGTTGATCATAGTTAACAACGTCCCAATAAAGTCACATATTAATGTTGTAGTGTCTTGGCGCTATTATATTACGTCAATTTGATAACTTGTGATTGAATCATTACTTATATTTGTTGTTAATGTTTGATTAAGATTTTTAAATATTTTAGTCACGACAGACAAAATTCAAAATACTTTAACATAATAGATATCAACACATAATAATAATAATAATAATAATAATAATAATAATAATAAATTAAAAAAAAATCATTTAGTTCATACGTGTCAACTCTACATATATATTATTACTACTATCAGACACATTAGACAAAAAAAGTTATCTTATGAATAAATAAATTATACATTTGCTAACTTTTTATATTAAATTATTCTCAAATTAAAAATAAAAAAAATAACAATTTAGCCTCTTTCATCAATTTCTCTACGAATTAAAAGGTGTCGCATGGATATTTCAGTTAATTTTATCTCTTTAATTCTTTATAGGGGTGGGTATTAATTATTTTAGTTTTCATTTAGTCGGTTCAATTCTTTCAATTTCTTTTTACTATTTTAATTTTTTCAATTCCTACTTTTTAATCTGAATTTTTTATTTTACATTATTTATGTTCCACTTTCTTTCTTTTTATTTCTCAATCATTACTTCTTGTAATTTTATGTTATGTCACATATTTTTATTTTTTATTTCTTATTTCTTCATCTAGCATAACTGATTAATTACATTACTATTTTAATTTTTGAATTAAAGTAGAATTTTATTGTTGAACAAGTTTATAGACTCATATTTTATTTTCTTTTGATTAAATTATGTGGGTCGTGAAAAGTTATCAAAAAATATGAATTAATTATTTTTATAATATTAGTTATAAATAAATAAATAAATATATATATATATATATATATATATATATATTTTAATGAATAATATACATACCTTAAATATCAATTTACTATATTTTATAATGATTAGTTGCTATCAAATACGAGTTTTATTTTAGACATGGTGGACATCAATACATTATAGAAATTATAAAACTTATTTAGTTCATATGTGTCAATTTGGTTAACAACAATCCTAAAAAGTCGTCCGCTAATGTTTTGGAGGGGCTTATGCTTTCTTGTTACGCTGATTTGATAACTTGTCAATTATTATTTATATATGTTACTAATACGATCTCTAATTATTAATTATGTTTAAATCATTTTCTTTTATAATCATGGCGTCCGAGCCAACTTGTAATAAATTTAAACTATATATTTAAATAATTTGAATAATAACAACAGTCAAAAATTTAAAATACTTTCAGACATAATAAACATCGACACATTATAACAGATTCTCTTTAGTGAACGTGTCACAATCTTACTCCTATTTTTTAAAAAAAAAAAAGAATCAAATTCGATTTTCTCTCCTATTTACTATGGCGACGAAGAATTAAATTAGAATCCTAAAAATTATACAGTTCACATGTGTTAACCCCAGTTAACTACAACTAAAAGATATCAAGACGCATTAATATTATAGTCTTGGACCCTCTATATTATGTTGATTTGATAATTTGTGAATCATTATTGATATTTGCTATGAATATGTCCTTTAATTAAGCAATTTTATTAAATATGATATTTAAATAAATTTAAATTCTATTTAAATAATTTAAATATAATTTCAAAATATTTCAATATCGACAGTCAAAATTCAAAATACTTTAAACATGGTAGACATCGTCGTATTATAAAAATCATATAGTTCATATATTTTGATCCTAGTTAAGAACAACTCATGAGAGTCATGCATTAATGTTGTCGTCTTACGTCCTTATGTTACGTCGATTTTATAATTTGCAAATTATAATTTATATTATTTATTAATATGATCTCTAATTAAGTAATATTATATTCAAATAAAATTTAAATTGTATATTAAATAAATTATAAATATAATTTAATATATTTCACTAGCGGCGGTCAAAAATCAAATTATTATATACATAATAGATATTGACACATTATAGAAATCACGAAAATCACAAAGTTCACATTTATGGACCCTAGTTAACAACAATTAAAGATATCAAGGCATATTATTGTTGTAGTTTTGTACCTCTACGTTACAATAATTTGATAACTTGTGAATATTACTTATATTCCTTATTAATATGACCTCTAATTAAATATTTTAAATTAATTATTATATTTCAATAAATTTAAACTATATTTAAATAATTTATAAGTCTAATTTGAAAATATTTCAATAATGATAATAAAAATTCAAAACATTTTAGACATGATAAATATTGACACATTATAAAATAATATTTTTCATATTCTTAAGCCTAGTTAATATTTTAAGAAAAACACTTTTGTGATAAACTTTAGAATTGAATGACTTTTATATAAAAAAATAAATAAATAAATAAATTTATGTGATAAGTTCAAAATTTAGGTAATCATTAACGACCTCTACTCAAAAATATTTTAAATAATTATAATCAATATATAATAAAATTAGTTTTAAAATTTGATTTAAAAAAAACTCAAGAGAAATAGAGGGAGAAGCACGAAAAAGGTAACGGTGAGAATGAGTAGAAGGTGAAGTTTGGTGGGTCTCCTATTTTAAAGTTAAATAAATATTTCTTTCACATTTAATGATAGTCATAATTTACACAACATAAATTTTAGTTGCATTTAAGTTTCAAATCTAGAAAATAGTAAAAGGTTAGTATTATCTTTATACATTTGTGGCCATTTTTGGGCCAAAAAATTGTGGTCAATTAGCAGCTGGGTAGTGCTAAATGACCATAAAAATTTGACCATAATTTGGCATAATTGTAAGAAGACTGCAATGACCTTTCTCTTTCAAAATAAATTAATTTTTTTTTCAATTAAAGAAAATTAAAGTTTTTGCTATTCCCTAAACTTAAAAGTCAATTCCCACATTGGAAAATGATAATAAATAAATGACCATTCATTAAAATAATAGAATGTATTTATTTATTTTAAATAATTTATATTTTAATAGGATATGATACA
>NC_061114.1:62867913-62984617 GCF_002878395.1 Capsicum annuum
TAACAATTATAAGTAATAATTCATAATTTATCAAATTTGCGTAACATAGAAGCGAAATACTTGTACGATCAACACTTATGTATCACTCTTTTTGATTCGACACATATGAACTATATGCATGATTTTTATAATCGGTCGATATTTATTAGTTCTAAAGTGTGTTGAGTTGTCGCTATTGAAATATTTCATAAATTACGTTTAAAAAATATTTAAAATAAATTTTAATTTTATTTAAATATAATAATTAAAAAATAATTAATTGGAGGTTAATTTAGTAATATATATAAGTAAAGACCTGCAATTTATCAAATTGGCGTACATAAAGACGAAAGACTTGTATGATCAACACTCATATCTCACTCTATTTGGTTCGACAGATGTGAACTATGTGTCTGGTTTCTATAATATGACGGTATTTATCAGGTCTAAAGTACGTTGAGTTGTCGTTATTGCAATATCTTACAAATTATGTCTGAGAATTATTTGAATATATATTTCAATATTATTTAAACATAATACTTAAAAAATAATTATTAGAGATCATTTTAATAACAAATATAAGTAATGATTTATAATTTATCAAATCGGCATAACATAGAGGCGTAAGACTTGTGGATCAACACTTGTGTCTCGCTCTTTTTTGTTTGATAAATATGAGCTATATGAATGATTTTTATAATGTATCGATATTTACCAGTTCTAAAGTGTCGTGAGTTGTCGTTATTGAAATATTTCACAAATTATGTTTATAAGTTATTCAAATATATAGTTAAATTTTATTTTAACATAATTATTAAAAAATAATTAATTAGAGGCCGTCTTACTAACAAATATAAGTAATAATTCATAATTTATCAAATTTGTGTAACATAGAAGCGGAATACTTGTACGATCAACACTTATGTATCACTCTTTTTGGTTCGACACATATGAACTACATGTATGATTTTTATAATTTATCGATATTTACCAGCTTTAAATTGTATTGAGTTGTCATTATTGAAATATTTCATAAATTATGTTTAAAAAATATTTAAAATAAAATTTAATTTTATTTAAATATAATAATTAAAACCCCCAGACCCCACTGTGTAGAAATACACTGGGCTTGTTGTTGTTGTTGTTGTATAATAATTAAAAACTAATTTATTAGAGGTTAACTTCGTAATATATATAAGTAAAGACCTACAATTTATCAAATTGACGTACATAAAGGCGAAAGACTTGTATGATCAACACTCATATCTCACTCTATTTGGTTCAACAGATGTGAACTATGTGCTTGATTTCTATAATATGACGATGTTTATCAGGACTAAAGTACATTGAGTTGTCGTTATTGCAATATCTTACAAATTATGTATGAGAATTATTTGAATATATATTTCAATTTCATTTAAACATAATACTTAAAAAATAATTATTAGAGGTCATTTTAATAACAAATATAAGTAATGATTTACAATTTATCAAATCGGCGTCGCATAGAGGCGTAAGACTTGTGGATCAACACTTGTGTCTCGCTAAGACTTGTGGATCAACACTTGTGTTTCGCTCTTTTTTGTTTGACAAATATGAGCTATATTAATAATTTTTATTATGTATCGATATTTACCAGTTCTAAAGTGTCATGAGTTGTCGTTATTGAAATATTTCACAAATTACGTTTATAAATTATTCAAATAAATAGTTTAATTTTATTTAACATAACTATTAAAAAATAATTAATGAGAGGCAGTCTTACTAACAAATATAAGTAATAATTTATAATTTATCAAATTTGCATAACATAGAAGCGAAATACTTATACGATCAACACTTATGTATCACTCTTTTTGGTTCGACACATATGAATTATATGCATGATTTTTATAATCTATCAATATTTACCAGTTCTAAAGTGTGTTGAGTTGTCGTTATTGAAATATTTCACAAATTATGTTTAAAAAATATTTAAAATAAAATTTTATTTTATTTTAAATATAGTAATTAAAAAATAATTAATTGGATTATTTGTTATCGTGTGAGAGCCTTCCCCGTTAGGAGTTCAGCAACAAAATCTAAGAAAAAATCTAAGTGAAAAATGTCTTGTATGAGACTTTAATGATCTTTAATTGTATTGACAGTAAAGAATTCCAAGAAGCTTATTTTTCAATCTCTGTATAATTAAACTATACATATTCCAGCCTAAGAATTTGTGTTGAAATTAAATTGTAATATAGGGAATAAAAGTGCTTTAATTACCTTGACTTAAAAATAAAAAAGAAATTTTATCTATTTGAAAGAAAAGGGTAATATAGTCTTTTTATTTTTGTGATCAAATTTGGGTTAAATTTTTGTGACCATTTATCACTATTTATTTATTTCAAATTCTCAAATATTTTGTTATAAATAAAAAGAAAATCCAAACACGAGTGGAAGTCTTAATTTGCCCCAACATAAGACAGTTGTAACCAAAAAAAAATAAAATTACGACATTTTTTTTTTTTTCATATATTTTAAGATTCATTTTTCATATACACAAGCAAAAAAGGAAACTTTCCAACAATAATTTGCCATATATTTTGGTCTTATCATTTATTGTAGGATTCTTTAATTTTTAATAAATAATTAATAATTACAGGAAAAAAAAATAAAGGATGATTTTGTCTAAAGAAGAATCTTTTAATGAAAGGTAAAATGTTCAAACAACTTTTCTAAGGTCATTCACTTTTTTAATATACTAGCTTAAAGTATGTGTATTACACGTGTGTATTACGTCAAATAATATATTATTAAAATTTTAATCATCGTCGTAGATAATCTTGTTGAAATCCCAAAGAGAAAAATGAGTTCATAGACCCTCCCAAATCTTTAATTAAAAAAAGAGATAAGTGAGTCCCACAATCTTATTAAATTAAAAAAATAAAATTGCTTGAACAATTGGGACAGTTGTTCGATAACTGCATTAGTTGTCTCAACAACTTCGCACAGTTGTTGAACAACTTCGCAAAGTTATCGAATAATTTTGCAAAGTTGTCGAATAATTTTACATAATTGTTGAACAACTTTGCGCAATTATCGAACAACTTTAATAGGTTTTAAACAATTTCGCAAAATTATCGAACAACTATTAAAGTTGTTCAACAACTGAACAAAATTATTGGAACGAAAATATTTTTAAAAAAATGAAATTTTTTTTATCACTTTCACTTAATTTTTAAAATTTGAATGACCCTTATTTAATTGAAAAACTTGTTTGTCTCACACTTCATTCTCATATGCCAGTCAACTTGGGACATGCCCTAATCAATTGTACAACACTTCGGGAATATACTAATTACAAAATTCCTTTTTGTCATCAATCAAATTACTTCAGCAATCCCAAAAAGGCACTCAATTATGTCACACGAAGCCAAAACATTAGCTTCGCGAACCCTGTCGCCATTTGATCCAAAACTTCAAGTGGCACAAAATTTTATTAATTACAAATTTTTAAGAATAAAAGGCACAATATTTTACTCTCTCCATTTCATATTAGTTGACTTTTATTGATTTGATACATTTATTAAAAAAATATTAATTAGAGATTTATTTTATTAAATTAATTTTATTAATTATGCTTTAAAAATATAAATTTGAGTAAATACATTTTATTTAGTCATTTAATAATAATGATAGTTTAGAAAAACATAATAAAATTCTCTTGATTTCATTAAATAAACAACTAAATTGAAATAAATATTCTTAGAAAAAGGGTCAACTAAAACAAAACGGAGGGAGTATTTGATATCATTCTCCATACGACTCTTATCTCTCACATGTGGTCCACCTATGATTCTCCACCACCAAAAGTTAATTTGAGGATTGTATAAAATATGATTCTCCACCACCAAAAGTTAATTTGAGGATTGTATAAAATAATACATAGGTTTTCTTATAATTAATTTATATACATTATTAATACTCGCATAACTCTAATCAGCTACTAAATAACCTCTTAAATTATATTTTCTTTATTTAATAATAAATAAATTATTAGATTTTGATACACAGATTAAGGAAAAAATATTAAAAATATAGATTTAATACAATTTTTCATTTTTATTTCAAAAAAAAAAATGCTGACCTTTTAATATCTTTTCAAAAGTTAATTAATTGTCAAATCATAAGGGTAAATTTAAAAAAAAAATCAATGATTTACTTATTTTGAAATACAAATAAATACCTCAATAATTCAGTTATTCCAAAGCGGAGGAAGTACATTATCTTTCCTGGAGTGTACGATATTTAAAACCAAATAAAAGTGAATTTTTTAAGTATTAAACTAAACAGGGATTTTGCTCTTATCTGCGAACTGACTTTGTTTCCAATTTGTCATTTTCCTTCTTCAGGTAGTATTGTTATTGACGCAAGTATTGGCCACCTTACTTCCCTATCATTCATCATGATATCGCAAATGAAATTCCAATCCATCTACAGAAGTTGCAATATTGCATTCACTACACTGTTGGGTATGTACGCAACATAAATTAAGCGGACTTTTTATTTTGAGATAATGGATCAAAATCTTCCTAAATTTATCATTTCAACTTAATTTAGCACTTAAATTTAACATGTTTATTTACCTCTTTTCATATCTTTAAAATAAATTAATTTAAACCCTAAATCTGACGTAGCATTTTTTTTTAAAAGAAAAAAAAACGTGTGATTTAATTTTAAAAAATAAATGATCCCACTTTTATATAATATATACATATATATATATATCCAAATCACACCCTTTCTTCTTCTATATATCAAAATTACACCCTTTCTTCTTCTATATATCAAAATTACATCCTTTCTTATCCTATATTCAAATCACACCTTTTCTTCTCCAAAGCTACCCACCCTCTCACCCTCACCCACACCCCCACATCCCCCGTACCTTGCACCCTTTTCTTTTATTTTTTTTCTTACATCTCCACCGTTACCCCCACTCCACACCCCTTTCTTTTATGGAAAAATTACGTAAACTAACAACCTTAAGACATTAATTACAATTAATAGCAATAGTTTCTCAAAATTACAACTAATAACAAAATATAGCAATATTTTACCTTTGTTAGGGAAAAGCGCATGACTTGAACTTTTCTTTTTATCCATCCCCTTTTCACGCTAATTTACCAAATCCAGTTCCCTCTAATCTTTAATTTTTTTTTCTCAAAAATCGTTTTTATCTGAGATCTTGATAAACATTGCATCCTTCAATTAAGGTAAGTTTATTTTAAAGTTAATGCAAGTTATATTTTTCATATAATTTTTTTTTTTCAAATTTTTCATTCTTCTTAGCCGATTTGGTCTGTTAGATTCTTTTTTGTGTGCGTTGAAATTTTTCGAAGTTTCGCTATAATGACACAATATGCAAATCGTAGTAGTTTCGGTATTCAACCGATGAATTTGGTTTCCGATGAACTACCATCGTTTAGGACAGATCTGTGTTGGAGAGAGATCTTTTGTTAGTTACATAGTTGTAGTGTACCTCGATTTTCTGATTGTAATTTGATGGGTTGATTATTTCAAATTGTTAGCTACTTAACACTGCACATATGTGTGAATTCTCAATTACGCATCTGTTACTCATCTTTGATTGTCTTTTGGTGTTTTTTCTTCATATGTCAGTTGGTGTTTTTTTCTTCATACTTTTTTCTTCTCCTTTGCAGCAGGATGGTCCAACTTAAATTTTGAAGTTCCCAGAAGATACCATCTACCCTGAAGAGGAGTTGTTCGATGTTGATAGTGCGTTGGATGATGATACATTCATGTCTATAGCATTTGAATAAGCTCTTTTTGCCTTGATTAGCCAATCAACAATTTATTCATTATATATATATAGAACATAGTAACTAATTCTGCACCATCAAGTTACTTGAGGGGAAACTCAATTTTTTCTTCATATGTTGTATTTGGTAGTCATTAGATTTTGAATGTGACGTGTAGTTCTTATTTATTGAAATGTATTTTTTACATACATAAGGCCATTTCAGTGAGCATATGTAATTCTAAAATACATATGACATTTGTGTAAGATATTTGTATTTATCACTAGCAAGGTTTTGTATATATATTTTTATATAGAAGTGCAATATGTATTCTAAAAATACATTTGTTATATAATTTGTATATGTGTTGTTATATTCTTTTCTTGTTAATTAAATTTGTACAATTCATGTATTCACAAAATACATATGTGTTTGTTGAAATATAATTGTAATATGTATTATGAAAATACATACAGTTTAGATATATGTTTTTATATTTACCGCTAAGAATTGTATTTGATGTTAAGTTGTATTTAGTAGTCATTAGATTTTTAATGTGATATGTAGTTCTTGTTTGTTGAAATGTACTTTTACATACATATTTGTATTTGTTATTCATCAATTGAAGAAAATTTTTGTGTTAAAAATGTTTTGATAACTTAGATATTGACTATTTATGTATTCACAAAATACATCTGATACATTTATGTATAGAATGTATAAACTAAATATTAGATGTATTTCATAAATAGTCATCAAAAGTTTGTATCAAAATTTAGAATCATAAAATAATCAATGAAAAAAAAATAATTGTTTCTGAACTGAATACATTTGTAAACTTATCATTTATTATATTTCCTACATGAACGCCTATTGTGATCTTTAAATCCACATGAACTACAATAATTTTTATTTTTCTTTCCGAACATATTTCTTCCCGATTTTCTACGATCCTTCTTTGCAGGTCTTCCAGAGGGTCGCTTATATTTTGGGGGCAAAACTATGTCCTCCAATATCTCCTGTGGAATCACCCAATCATCTTTGTGTGGTATAGAATAGATGAGAATATCATATGTTCTTCACACAATTTTTGATTTGTATATATCATAGCAATATGATTCCTTTTGAAAATTCTTGCTATCAAGTACTGCATAAGTATGCACACACGGTATCTCGTCGTATTGAAATGCATGGCAAGATTTTTTTTTCCTTAAGGCAACAATAAAATTTATCCTTGTCGTGTACTGTATAGATATATTCTGAGGCTGGTATAACCTGAAATTATTAAAATAAAATTAAAATTATAACAACAATTATTCATTTGACATTTGTAATTATTCCAGTTTAGCAATTGTATTTTACCAACTCTGCATAGGTATATTGCATGTCTCAATATGTATCTTTAGAAATATATGGCCTGTATATTTATTTATTTTTTAAAAAATAAATGCAGTCAAACACTTAAAATAGAGTGCATATGTATTTTTTAAATACATATAGCTGACAGCATATGTAAACGAAAATACATAAAAGTAACTACCAGTGATCACATAAACAGACTGCCTATGTATTTTACAAATACATATAGCTGGCAACATATGTAATGTTAAATACATATATAAAAGGGACTTATCGGTTCCATCCAAGATATAAGCAGCTACAAAAGTATTAGTATACAGTTTTCTGAGATGACTTGCATCAACGATTATTACAGGTCTACAATGTTCAAACCCTTTGATACAATAACTTATTAGCATATAGAAAACTTCAAAACGAATTTCAACAAGAACAAATTGTTTAATTGAAAACGAAAAAAAATACAAAATAAACTGTAACAATTGTATATCAATATTCAACCTACATAACGCGATGAAAAACTCTAATTTCTAAAAAAAATTATCGATCAAACCACTTTGTTCGAGAACTGATCAAATCATTGTTGTTACGATTTTTCCAGCGATTTTCACAAATATAGTTCGAAAATTTACAAATAAAATCATATTTGTTTATTGATACCTATATTTGCAGCATTGTCTTATCAAACTTTTCTCAAAACATTAGACGATGAACATAAATTTTGGAAACAGTCCTTTTTTTTTTTAAATTGATATGAATTGCATAATATGAAAAATATTTTTGAATTTTGAATTATGTTGCTGTAAAAATAATGGTTATGGTTAAAATAGAGTCATTAAAGGAAAAGGTATCTGTAAAAGGTTAAGAAATCTGTCAAATTAAATGTTCCTTAAATTAAGGAACCGTTTTTTTCATATTAAACTGAAACAGATTGGAGTTAAATTAGGAACAGAATCTTTAATTGTATATGTATTTAACTAGCGACAGTTTAATCAAATACAAAATACATATTGCTATTTTTTGCAATTTTGAAAGGTTGCTATAAAACTTACAATTAAGACTCTATAGTTGCTATTTCTGAAATTTTCCCTTCTTTTATTTTTTTCTCACACATTCACCTCTAATCCACCCCACCCCCACCTCCGCCCTTGGCAGCCCGCACCCCCACCTAATTCCCTTTCTCCTTCAAATCCATCATCTCCATTTTTATTAGATTTCATCAATTTTACAAGAAAAAAATATGTATAAAAAATTTGATTGTTGATGCAAGTTTTAATTTGAATAAACAAACAAATTTGGATATTTATAATTCATACTTCATAAAGATAAATTTGGATGTTTGATTTAATCCATAAATTTTAATTTTGTACCTAAATTTAGATGTATGGTTTGAATTTGATAAGCTTTGTTTCGTAATTCATCATTATGGATTTTGGGGTGGGGTGCGGGTTGCCAGAGGCGGGGGTAGGGGTGGCGGTGGAAGAAGAAATGAGGGTGGTAGGGCTTGAAGAAGAAAGAATAGGAGCAGGGTGGGCGGAGGGAGAGGGAGAGTTTTTTTTTTTTTTTTTTAATATTATATTATAAATAAATTAGTGAGGTCACTTTTTTTAAAATAAATTTTGATGTGGCGCTGATGTAGCGCTGATGAGGCACAAGTGTAATACATTCTCCGCAGTAAGAGTGGTGTTATTTTTTAAGGTAGTATATAATTACTTCAAAAAGATGGTAAGTAATTATCCGTAAAGTTTAAGTGTTTAAGTAAGTTGTTAGGACAAGTTTAGAAAATTTTGATGTATTATTTCTTTTATTTTTTATACCATGTGCATGTCAGATACTCCAAAATACACTAATTTGGAAGAATGTGATATATATTCATTGATATTTTTTGAACTTTGAGAGTCCGAGTTACATAGTTCCGTTTAACTCTTTACTCTATGGATCTCTCTTGACCTTTCCAGAAAGTCATCTTCAACCTTATAGGTTAACCTGACCTGTAAGATTGTGATGCATGGTAATAATATTCATTGCTTTCTGTTTCTGTCTTTGTTTCAATGTACCAAAAATTAACGTATATATTTTTTCATTAATAAACTATTTGCGGTGGATTCAGAATTTTCATTAAAAGACTCAAAAAATAAAGATATAGTATTTGATATTTGAATTTGAAACCTCAAAAGTGAATTTAGAACCCCTTGAACCACTAAGCCAACCTCTAATCTTATATTTAGGAGGTTCAAAATCTGATAATATATCACACATTAAATATTTAAATATCCATAAAAGAAGGCAAAGAAAAGATTTACATGACAACAATCAGAATGCACATGTATAGATATATTTTTGTATCATTCAAACCTAAAAAAATGTTATGCGATATTAAAATTGTACAAGAAAAATAAAGTGAAAAATCAAGCATACTCTAAATTGACGATGAATTAGAGCAGCCTCAACTCGTGATGACAAAGATTTTGAACTGGTTTAGGCTCAAGAGTCACAACTAAGGCATTTCACTAGACCTTCATTCAAAGAACTAAAACTGACCAACATAAAGTTGCATAAACAAAGTCATATAAACTTCATATTGGGACATTTAACAATCAGGTGTCAAACAAAGATGGAATCAAGGGCAAAAGAAAAGTACCAAGCTCTTATGGATAGTTGGAGTTCGTTGAAGACTAATCCTATAGAGGTGAAAGAGACAAGTCGGTGACAAACTCTATTAATAAATTGCATTAGGCTTTGGTAACTTGGATGAGACAATGTATCCTTCGATGCCAATTAGCCAGTCCACGAATTTAACATACCAATTATGAGGTCAACAACTCCTTCTCCCTCGACAACTTCATCACATTCTTCTCCAAAGGTCAGCAACCACTTTTTCCACTATACACAATATCAAATATAAATGTGGATCTCTTAAATTATTCAGAAACTTCATAACTATTTGAATTTGATAAAATCCTGCAAGAGAAATTAGTGATTATTTGGTGGATAGGGCAACGATGTCCTTCTTTGCAGAATACACGTCAAACAAATTTTATAAAAAATCCTAGAACTAATGAGTTTTATACTTTGAAAGATTCTGAAATTAAAAGAAAAATCAAATATTACGGTATCTAAACCTAAATGATAGAGACAACTAATAGTCCTAGCAATGGTATACTAACTCCTATTAATATATAATTTATCAATTAAAAAAAATTCAATTTATTACCCTCTGTTTGGATGGTTGTTTTCCATGGTATGGTATTGTATAGTTTTTAAGATAACCATGTTTGTTTTAATTGTTTCTTATAATGTATGGTATGATATGATTTAATTTCATGGTTTAATAACCATGAAAACCCCCCATTTTATGTAACCATCAATTTGGTGGTATCCCATGGTTTGCTTATTTTTATTTTTTTCAATTATACCCCATTAAACCATGAAAACCCCCCATTTTATGTAACCATCAATTTGGTGGTATCCCATGGTTTGCTTATTTTTTTTTTTCAATTATACCCCTCCTTACTTAATGTTATATAATCTTATTTTATCCTTCACCTTATATTATTTAACTCCACCTCTTACTCCGGCCCCAACCCCACCAGCCTCCCCCGTTCGACCTGACCCCACCCCCACCCATTTAAAAAAAAAAATATTTCAAAAACTTGTTCTTATTTGACCCTCATCCCCAACCCCCCCCCCCCCCCCAACCTACTAGCCCCTCTCCCCTAACCAGTTTTTTTTTTTTAAAAAAATTTATTTTTTAAAATTTTTAAAAAAAATTCTTACACCACCCCTACCCTCCTACTAGCTCCCACTCCCCCCACTCCCCCCCGACCCACCCCAAAAAAAAAGCCAAAATTTTTTAGAACTTTTTTCTTACCCCTATTCGGACCCCCTACTCCATAACCCCCACCCCCAAATATTTCTTTTAAAAAAATTAATTTCTTAACTCCACCATCCTTTATCATATACATTTTCATTATTTTGTGTTAAATATATACAAATGCTTTAAAAAAATAAATTCTACTTGTGTTATGAACACAAGAAAATAAGTAAGAAATAATTTATTTTCTTGAAAAATATTTTTATTTAGGATTTCATACCGAACACACCCATAGCATATACAAAAAATGCATACAAATTTTATGCTTGTGTTGGTGTCACGTCTCAAAACATCAAAAAGAAATGAAATTTGTTACTGTAAAAAATAAATATGGTTATATTTATTTGATCTACTATTTTATTGACTTTGTTAGAATTTACATGAATTTAACAACTTAATATATCTACATGACATAATTATGATAAATTAGAAGGAAGAAAATTATTTTATTAATAATTATTGATAAATTTAACGTTTATAATAATTAAAGGCATTTTAGTAAACTTACCAGTTACAATAAAGTACCATACTAACAAACAAAATAATAAAACTGTCATTAAACAACAGTGAACAATACAGTCTATCCGAACATTGTATTGTACTATACTGTACTTTACTATACCATACCATATAGTACCATACATTATGAAATCATGACAAAACACCATCCAAACAAAGTGATAATGAAAAAAGGTGAAAAGACGATTTTATCTATTGCACAGTCTTTTATTAAAAATCAAAAAGTTCAAACAATATTTTAAGGTGTTTCACACTTTTAATATATACTAGTTTAGGATACGTGCGTTGCACGTGTATCAAACGTTAATTAAGAATAAATATGTATTAAAAATAAATTATTGTGTGTACTTTATTTTATTAAGTGCAATAATTTTAAAAAGTGTAATGTATAATTTTAAAGATAAAAAAGTATAGTTAATCAAAGAGGAATATGATATATGATCGTCAGACTAATAATTAAGGAGCAAAATTAGATGTAGCCAAAAATATACTTCCCGTTTAAATTTATTCTACGCAATATCTTTTATAAGTTGAGATGTTTCGAATTAATGACAATCAAAGTTTAAAATAGATTTTAAGTATCCCTTCTTAAAATACAATCTACTACATAGATTAAACCCATAATAGTCGCTATTTTTAGCTTAGTTTGTAAAGCCTTGAGTACTTCCATCTTGTCATCTTCGGTAATTTATTTGTAAGCTCTGCTAGATAATAAGAAATATAAGTTCTCATATCCATTGTGAGTACCAAAATAAGAACAAGGAAAATGCTAACTAATTCAACAGTGAATCAAAATGGATAAAGCAAGAACATCAAACTTGACCTTAGTGGATTCTAATAGGTGCTCAAGGTACTTATGGTCGCATGGACCTAGATTAAAACAAGTAGATCAAAATGCAAAAGAATCTACTACACCTAAAATAACTTGATGGAAGAAGTTTCCAACCATGATCAATGAAAAACCTGTTCAGGTTGTGTAGGGGCGAAACAACAAGCTTAGTCCCTTGCTATCACAATTTTTACTATCAATTGTAGATAATGTATAATTCATATATTAATTTTTAAATATAAAATCTCAATTAATAATTGTCTTTAAAAATACATGATAGTTTATTATCAAACTTCAAGAAAACATAAAAATTTAAGAAAATTCTATCCCAACTCACAAGCAATTTATTACTTCAAATACAGATACTATCAAGATTTCAATTCATAAAAAAATAAAAAAGTAAATCTAAATCTAAATTAGCTTAAAAAACAAACTAATATTTTATAAAAGTTAATTCAAATCACAAACAAATTTATGTCTTGAAACATAGATCCTATCAATATTTTAATTTGTGCAAAAAGAAATCTAAACCTAAATTAACTTCAAACACATACTAATTTTTTAAAAACTTACCTCAAATTACAAATTATTTTGCAGTGTCCTTCTTCCAGTGAAGGAAACTATCGTTCATCTAGTAATATTTGAGGAGAAGCTTAATTTTAAAACTAAAACTAAGGAGATGCAGTTGTTTTTTTAATCTATATCATAATAGATAAATAACCTAACTGACTACTAAATAAAAATTAACCTTGAATTTCTTAAAAATAAAAAAAGGAGAAACTAAAGGCAGAAGGTTTGTAGTGGAGCTTCAAAGTGAGTCATCACGTAAGGGAAAAAAAATTGACAAGCTAATCAATTGAACCATCTATCTCTTCTTATATATTCTAACTTTCAAGGAGTTAGAAAATTATTTAATGAATTCTTGATATATATACAAAAGTCAGATTGAATGTTGATCTATCATCTGTAATTATAAGAAAACAATATAATAATAGAGATGTTGAAATAATACAATTAAAACTAAAACCTTTATACAAAAAATTCTCAAAACTCAATCGATCATTCATCTACCACCTGTATTAAAAATTAACATTAACAAATAGTAAGAAAGCAAACACTACAACAAAATAAATAATAGAACAATATGATTAAAACTAATAAAAATCGCAACTTTAAAGCAAATAAAAAAAGTAGTTAAAAGAATAGCTCTATCACCAAAAATTCTATACCCTACAAAAACATAGCAAAAACATGACAATGGAATTAAAGTTGTAGTTAAGAAACAGGCAAAAAAAAAAAAAGGGACAGGCTCCAAAAAACAAACAATTTTACATAAAATTAAAGAAAAGATGGCCAAAAAAAATTCAGAATAGTCATGGTTGTACCAATGAACGTCAAAAACTTGACTTAAATAGAATTAATTGTAGAGTTTTTTAATTAAGGTAAAATTCTAATCTTTTAATTAAGGTAAAGTTCTAATTGATTTAGAAGTGTTAAACATTATATTTTAGGAGTCTTTAATTTTATAGGATTTTAATTTAATTTAATTAAATAATAATTAAAGGAAACAAGTGAAAAGATAATTTTATCTATTGGGGAGTATTTTAATGAAGGGTAAAAAGTTCAAATCATAGATTATAGATATAGATATAAATTATACACACACACATATATATATAATATTATGATTATTACTAGTCAAATATACGTGTTTTGCACGTGTGTGTCGCGTTAGTTAATGATAAATTTTTATAAAAAAATAAATTATATGTGTATGTTAGAGTATTATGTAAATAACTTTTTTAAAAAATAACATAAAACTTTTAAGATAAAAACTATACTTAAAGGAAAATATAATAACTCATCACCACATCTTTGCTCATTTGTTATTCTTCAAGAAGTAATTTATCAAAATCACTTTAACCTATTTTTGTTTCCTATCATATTGTCGCAAAAATGAATGATTATCAATTTATAAAAATTCAAATTCAAAAACTTTTTCTTCAAAGTAAATCACCAAACTATGAAAAATTTTATTTTTCTTTCATAAATTATTTAACATATTATTTCAAATAAACCTAACCACTTAATTCTAAACTATTGACGTGACTAAATATTTTAAAGTAACTATAATACAACTTTTTTCTTTTCGGTAAATAAACATTGTATTTAAGACTTTACTATTTAAGATTTCTCTATGCTACTTTTTATTTATTTGTGTGTTCTACTATAATTAATTTTACAATATGCATTATAGAATTAGTAATACCTTTTTTCGGTGCACAAATAAATTATTAAAATAATAATTTTATTTATTGAGCTAAAGTTATTAATTTCCTAATATCATATATTTTAGGATTCTTTAATTTTTAATTATAGAGAAAATCACAAAGTCATAGTCTAACATACAAAATTTATAGAAAATATAACTGAAAAAATATTTGGATATTAACCTTTAAGAAATTACATATTCCTGCAACACAAATAGAAAAAAAAGGCATATATTATCAATAGAAAAATCGAGAAAGATGAAGAATAATACACATATTTATTCTTTAATTTTTATTTACATCATCAAGAAACAAAAAAATTTTGAACGCCGATAAAAAAGAGAAGTTTATTCATCATATATTTTAGAATTCTTTAATTATTAATCATAAAAAAATCATAAAGTTATTGCTTAACAGTACACAATTTATAGAAAATATAACTGAATTACCTGATTACAAACTGTTGAGAAACTGCATATTCCAACAACACAAATAGAAAAAAAAGAAGAGAAGATGAAGAATAGTACAAATATTTATTATTTAATTTTTCTTTATATCATCAAGAAACAAAGAAATTTCGAACGACGATAACAAAGAGAAATTATAAAAACATAATTTGTAATAAATTAAATCTACATATGAATGATATAAAGAAAGCTATAATATTGGGAGAATAATATCTCTACGTTGATGTAAAAGGAATAATAATCAATTTATAGAAGTTCAAATTCTTTTTTTCTAAGAAAGGGATTCTTTAAATATGGAAAAAAGTTATTTTTCTTTTGGAAAAAGTAACAATTAATTATGCTATTAAATTATTTAAGGTAATATATTATGTGTTTAACTAAACAAATTATTTAGGGTAGTTTTTATGTTTTTTCCTCTTCAGATCATAATTGTTTACGTGATATATGAAAAATATGAGGAAGGGGGGAATTAATATTATAAATATAATTATAAAATAAATTAATGACGTGAAAAGATGATTTTATCTATTGTAAAGACTTTTAATGAAGGGCAAAAAGTTCAAAACACTTTTCTAAGGGTCTTCACACTTTTAATATATATATATATATAGTGAAGGAAAAAAAGTTCAAAACACTTTTCTAAGGATCTTCACACTTTTAGTATATATATATATAGTGAAGGAAAAAAAGTTCAAGACACTTTTCCAAGGGTCTTCACACTTTTAATATATTATAGACTATAAATTATAAATATAGATATAGATTATAGATATAGATTATAAATTATAGATATAGATTATAGATATAGATATCGATATCGATATAGATATAGATATAGATATAGATATAGATATAGATATATTATTATCAGGGTCAGGGTAAATGTCATCCATGGTCACTTAACTTTGTATCTATTACGTAAAAGTCACTTTTCTTTCATTCATTTTATCCATGGTCATTATAAATTATAGATATAGATTATAGATATAGATATCGATATCGATATAGATATAGATATAGATATAGATATAGATATAGATATAGATATATTATTATCAGGGTCAGGGTAAATGTCATCCATGGTCACTTAACTTTGTATCTATTACGTAAAAGTCACTTTTCTTTCATTCATTTTATCCATGGTCATTTAACTTTTGTATCTATTATGCAAAAATCACTTTTCTTTCATTCATTTCATCCATGGTCATTTAACTTTACTCCGACCATCACAAAAGTCACTATGATCGGATTTTACAATAATTCTATCAGAAAAATAATGTGGCAACCTTAATTAGTTCTTAATTTTAATTTAAGTGAATATATAATATATTACCCATATCTTGATCTTTTTTATATGTGCACAACTCAAATTTTCTTATGGATTATTTAATGAAAGAATACCAATTTCTTAATAGATTAGATTACCTAATGAAAATTATTTTCATAAAAAAATTTGGATGATATTTTTATGAAACATTCATAATATTACATTCATCTGCCGCATCGAAAAAGAGTGATACAAAAGATAAATTCTTCAAAACACATAAAATAGAAATACATGTGTGATATTATTTAAAAAAAATAAATTATTTTAATTCTTTGAAGATAAATCAACATGCTAAAGATAGTTTTAAAATATATTTTTTTAATTGTGTCATTGAATAAGTATTGTCAAAATTTGTACAAATAATGCTATATTAACGTACAGTTTTGTTAATAAAAGTTATAAAATATAATTACTTTGATAGATAAAGAAGTTATAGGATATCTAATTTTTATATTTATCAATTAAATTAATTAAATGATATGTAATTCATCAGAAATTGAATATTATAATAAAAACTTTTAAGAGAATTAATCGATTAGTCAAACAATTAAAAATATAAAGACAAACTCAATAAATAGAGTAGTTTATCATATTGTTATGATATACCGAATGCAAAGACTCAAGTGGCACGAAAAAGAATGTATGAAAAAAATAATTTTATCAACTACATGTCACAATTTTAGAGGGAGAAAAATAATTTTATCAACTACATGCCATAATATTAGAGGGAAAAAATAATTTTCCAGCACATTTCTCAACTTTAGAGGATTTTAAGAATATATAAGTATAATTTTATTTCATAAAAATATCAACCAATTTTTTTTTTATGAAAATATTCTTCATTAGGTAATCTAATCTATTAAGAAATTGGTATTCTTTCATGAAATAATCCATAAGGAAAATTGTGTTATGCACATATAGAAAGGGTTAAGACATGAGTAATATATTATATATTCACTTAAATTTAAATTAACAACTAATTAAGGTTGCCACATCATTTTTCCGATGAAATTATTGTAAAATTCGGTCATAGTGACTTTTGTGATGGTCGGCGTAAAGTTAAATGACCATGGATGAAATGAATGAAAGAAAAGTGACTTTTGCGTAATAGACGCATAGTTAAGTGACCATGGATGAAATGAATAAAAGAAATGTGACTTTTGCGTAATAGATACAAAGTTAAGTGACCATGGATGAAATTTACTCATTATTATGATTATGATATGATTAATAGGGATTCGAGATTAGACATTAGAGATAAATCATTAATGGGCTATTTTGAGTAAGAACTATAACCGAATAATCACTTTGCTTTATCTTCCAACTAATAAATCCAACTCAAAATTCAGTTTGATTTAGCTTGATTTTTTGGTTTAATCCAAAAAAATGCACATCCCTAATAATTAGATTCTTTTCTCAGGTGGGCGTAATGTTATGAACCCGGCAATTGGACCTGTTAGTCAGAATTTGGATATTGGGCCTGGAGGTCAGCTGCGAAGGAGCCGAAGGGCAGGGAGGCCCAGTAGCCTTTTGGTTTATTTTGCACTGCTATTTGCAGGGATTGTTCTAGGGGAATATTGGTGGGTTATATTTGACAGATTTGAAATATGAGTATGGGAAGTGTATGATGTTATCTTCTATCCCGAAGTTTCAGTTGCAATCTTTCCTTCAGTTATTCAATCATATTTTCTCCGGTTTCCCTGCTGGAGTAGAAATGAATTGCAGATCACTCCATATTGCTATTTTCATTTGTTATACACACTTCATCTCAATTAATAAATATGTATGACTTATTTTAGATCGCAAATTTCAAAAGTATTCTTAAATTTAATACTAATTCAAACACGATGGAAGAAATAATAATAATAATAATAAATCAAAATACTCATTGTTACATAAAAAAAAGAAATAGGTAAGATCGAGATGATAATAAAAAATAAAGTTTATATTGAGTGTTTGTCCTGACTTTCTTATTATTATTAGATTTTTCTTTAGGTACCATAATTGAGTTTTTCTTAAAAGGCAAATATATTCTCCATATTTGACTAATCATTGTTTTTGTAGCAAAAAGTTATAGACTCTATAAATAAAAACTTCTTTTCTTCTAACTTGAGAGCATCTTCAATATGGTACTAGGAGTTTTGAGAGTTATTTAGCGGGGGAGGACGATTTGTGAGAAACAAGTGGTATCGTGTCACTTGTGTGAACCTTTTTTATTCTGAGTGAATTGTGTCAGATTATTTCTCTCGATATTTTGTACTTTCTTTTATATAATAGATTGTTCATCTCCTTTATGGATGTAGGTCGACTGACCGAACCATGTTAAATTATTATCTCTTTTGATGTATTTCTGTCATGCCTTCTTATTTTAATGTCTTTTGGGGTTTGCTTTGCTTGCTTTGCCTTCAGTGTTACTTGGCTAAAGTTTATAACCAAAACTATGAGCCTATATTTTTTACATCTTACCCCATTTAATCGATTTTATATTTAATTTGAAATACTTAAGCAAAAGATAATAATTGCTTAATTTGTGATTATATATAATTTTCAGTTTTTAAGCTCGTGATATCATGTTTATTATCATCACAAATTGAAACATTATTGGGTGAATTAACGTAAAAGGTTTAAAACTTCATTATTGGAGTTTTTAAAAGCTTGAAACTCAAATATATTTGTGAGTTGTTAAATTTTTGGTGACTAAGGTTGGTTGAGGATGTCATTTGATGTTGTCATTAAAGATTGAAGCTATTCAATGAAGATTTAAGCTATTTGGTGATACTTTTATGCATTTTGGATAGAGTTTCATGGGTTGACTTTCAAAGAAGACAAAATTCAATTTTTGTATATGTTTTATAAAATTATTTAACAATACATATAAAATTGTGTATAAATACATCATATACACTACTTTATACTTTTATACATAGTTGATTTCTCGTTTACAGTAAATGTGTATTGTTGTGTCTTTTCAGTAAAGCGAGTCTTTCAAGTAAGCTCGCCTAACATGAAAGTCAAGCCTTTCACTTCATTGTTCAAGTCCTGCCTTCAGAGAAAAGGGTACAGGTCGGTTTGTTGTTATACTGTGTAAAAATGTGTAAAAATATTGTTGCACAAAAATAAAATAAAATTGGCTATGTGCGTGAAAATTGAAAATATATAAAAGTGCAATGTGTTGTGTTGAGTTGTATATTTTTGAAAATCATAAATAATCCTTTACTAATTAAAGTAAAACTTTTATAAATACAATTATGCATGTAACACAGAATTAAGGATAAAAGTATAATTAATACTTTGAAGTTTTTTAGGAACATATTTTACACTGAGAAATGAGGCTTTGGAATTCACCATAGAACTGAAGCAAAATGCTAAGCAAAACAATGGCCTAGATATTTCCTATTTATTTATACCATAGGGATCATATGGTAATAAGGATAATAAGTCAGGTAAAATTTGAAAGTATCTCTATTTCATATTTTACTTGGGATACTAGCTAATTCTAAAATAATTTTTATATTAGGTTAAACACACCTACAAGTTCTTTAACTTGACACAATATTTTATTTTGATATTTAAAGTGGACGCTGTTTATTTTAAATACCTCAACTAATGCTCTAATGTGTCATTTTGACACTTTTTGCCGACTCATCGTAGCACATTTGCTACAATACATTTTGAGCGTGTTTGAGGGATATTTTTATAATTTTTTCCTCTCTCTTTCTCCTTCTTCCTTACTCTTTCTTCCTAAATTTTCCACCATTTTTTCCATCTTTTTTTTTTCTTCAATTACAATAATTACTCTTCTTAATACTGTAATTATCACCATTGCAGAAATTGATAGTTAATTCAACATGTAAAATTCCTCAGCTTCCATTTTTATTCTTCATTTTCTTCATTATTATACTTCTCTGTATCTTATTCACCAAAAAACTTCAATAAAAAGCTCTAAACCTTTCTTCCTTATTCCTTCTTTCCATCATCCCTAAAATTTTTGATAAATTTTAATAATTTTTTATTAAATTATACTATTAGTTTTATTTCTTATCAATGAAGTGTCTCGGTATATCACTTTTTCAACTGAATTCTACACAATTCAACTAAATAATTTATTTTTCTAATTGGGTTTTGCTCAATTTCAACTGGGTAACTCTCAATATGATTGAAATTTTCCTTTTTCTCACATATACATACACTGAGAGAAAGAGAGAACAGAAAAAATGAATACTCATACACAGTTTAGATATACACACACAGAACGGAGAAAGAGAGGAAAAAAATTGATGTCGTTCTCAACCTCACCGAAAATAGTTTTCTTAACGACGATGATCATCATAACGAGGTCGCTTCTATCGTCACCGCCTGTCGAAAAAGTCAGTAGTAACAGTAGCCTAAAAAAATGAACAAAATGACCCGATCTGAATTTTGCTCCTATTTGATTAAAGAATTCATTTTTCTACAAATAGATCTCATAAAGCGGACAAAAGAAAGTGTGTGTATGTGTTCGGTGAAGGCCCATCAATGACGTCCCTCTCTGAGGAGTTGAAATTTGAGATTTTGATTGGTTGGAGTTTGGGGGTGGTGGTGGTGGGGGGGCGAGGGTCATTTATTGATTGAATTCTTTTTAATTTAAAGTAATTATTTAAAAATTATTTTAGAGAAAAATGGAAATGTCATCATATTATTCGTCACTTTATACGTCATCGATGCATGTAATACATACATTGAATATTTTTTAATTGTGTAAAAAATATCAAAATAATACATCAAAATTTTAGTTAAGGTGTCTAAAATGAACAATATCAACTTTAAATATCAAATTAACAGTTCATGCCAAGTTGAAGTGTCTAGCAATTGTTTGGTCTTTACATAAAAATGGCTTGCGTACTATTTATCCATAAGAAAAATGAAATAACTAATCCCGTATCTCACCTCATGTGATATTCCATGTCAAATAATAAATAGGACTATTGCATTTCTTTTTATCTTTAAGATTAAAAAAATCTCATAATAATTTAAGGCCACTTTAAATTTTCAGTAAGTTTTAATCATGAGTATTTCCATTTTGAACCTAGATACCAATAGTGAAAGGTGCAGGGGCTGTGATATTCAAACTGAAAAGGTTAATTTAGAGGATTAAGTAGATTTTAATGAATTATTTTTTAATTCATACATAACCATCATAGTGGAGAGAGCAAGAAAAGCAGAACGTAAAACAAAAACAAGGTGATAAAAAAGCTCTTTGACATATCTTTGATTTAAGATTATAAGATTCAAAAATCTTCTTTATTTTTTTAAACTCCGTGTTAAGTCAAATTAAATCATTTTTTTTTAAACGGAGGGAGCAAGTCAATTCTTACTCTTTTATTTAGTGCCTTTTAAGTGAGGGGAAAAAAATTATTATTATTATAACTATTTTGATAATCATGATCTTTGATTGAGTTTTTTCATATCTTGATTAATTTCACGAAATATTTAGTGAGAAAAAATCATTTATTATATTATTTATGCTGAAGTTTAAATTCGAGATGTTATAATTTTCAGCCAATATCAAAGATCTCTAGGCTAACCATTAGGTGCAAGGCAAAAAAAAATTATTTTATAGAATCTAGAAAAACATTAGGGGGGTGGGGGGTGGTGGAAGGTAGAGGATTGGTGCAGGGGTGGTGCGAAATTGGCCATATAGAGGTGGGTGTGTTAGTGGTAGGGGTGGATATGGTATGGTATATACCGAATTATCATATCAAATCGAAATTTTTAATATCGTGGTTTTGATATTACGGTATTTGGTCTGGTATATGATATACATTTTAAATTTTTTTGGTATATGATATGGTATTCGATATTTACAATTGACATACCGAAATATCGAATACCATACCGAGGTATATATATAGTTACATAAGTAACTTTTATATATATAGATATATATATACACACACACACATAGAGACACACAAATATAATACTTAGTATTAGTATAAAAATGTTTAGACATTGAAACTTTCGCTACTCTATTTTGATTGAAATATCTTTTTGGTGTAATTGACTAAAAAAGGAAATTGTTTGTACTTCTTTTTCAATATTTCTACATCATTAATGTGTATTTATGATACAATTAAGACATGCTTTTGAAAAGTCGAAGTAATAATACTCTAGTATACGAGTATATATTGTCGAAGTTAAACAAATTATGATTACCGATTACAATACCGCAAAATACCGAAACCAAACGTCAAAATACCGAACCATACCAAATTAATATGGTATGGTAATGATATAATGTTTTTAAAAATCGAATACCGAATTTACCGTACCAAAATTTCAAATACCGTACTATACCATACCATGTCCACCCCTAGTTAGTGGGTAGAAAGGAGATATTAACGTCATTTTCCTTATATTTTGATAAACTTATTTTTCTTATAAAAGATGTTTTTCCTAAAGATTTTGGCCAATTAAACATTGAAAAATTAAAAAGTATTTTCTAAAAATACTTCCCTCCTCGGCAGACACATTCCTGGAGTAGCAAGTTCACATTTACCAATCTTTAGTTCATGTAAAAGCTTCAATGGCTAGCGTCACAAAAGCTTCAAATTGTATTTAAACAATTACAAGACCTTTGGACTTTTTTCTTAACTCCGTTTGTTTGTTTTTATTTGTCATTAATTTTTTAATTGTATTTTTACTTTTACTTATCATTTTTGACATATCAAGAAAAGATAATTTTTTTTTAAATTTTATCCTTAACATTAATTATCTTTTTTCTAAATTAATTTCAAGACACAACGTAACCATCATATAATAAGGATACTATGATAAAATTATTATGTTATTATTTATTTTTCTTAATAAATATGTAAAGTTAAACTATGAAAAATAAAATCAAACGAAGAGTGTATCAGTTTAAAATGACAAGAAAAGGAAATAAATTAGATATATTTGTAGATGCGCAGTTAATTAAAGAAAAGGGGAACAGGGTGACAGGGATGCTTGTCCTAATCATTTTGTGGTTAGCAGCGACTTTTTCTTCAGTATGTTTCTTTTTAATGGTGAAGTAGGTATCAGGTTGTCTCTTATTTGGACCAGTACATTTGACAATCAATAATCAAAGCCAATTAAGGTCAAATTGGGGCGTATAAACTTTTAGGTAAGGCATTAAAAGAGTTGGTTTACTGGTTTACTGTTATGTCGCAATTAGTTCGGACTTCGGAGATCCCATACTATGGACATATTCAAACTCTTGCAACAACTATCAGTAAATTGATATGGTTGGCAGAGAACTACAGAAACGTGTTTAAGTGAAAACAAGGTAAAAAATCTCACAAAAAATTGAAGATAGTACTAGTACTATTAAAAAATACTCCTAATTAATTAAGAGAAATAATTCAGTGTAGAGAGTGTGAACAAAAATCTCACATTGTTAGTTGAAAATATTGAAAAACTCTATATAAAGTATATAATCTCTTAATAGTATGAGGCATGTTTAGACTTTATATACAGTATATAAAGGAGAAAATTGTGTGGGTTGGCCCTAAGCAAACAATATCACACTATGTTAAAAGCATTTTAGACTGAGTTAGCGGATATGCGTATTTCTATTGATAGTCTACGTTATGATGCACAAGTAGAAGATAGGACATGCACCACGCCTAGGCTTTGAATTTCACATTTAAAGGGTCGTTTGGTTGGAAATAATTTATTTCGGAATTAGTTATTCCACTCTTAAAAAGGAATAAAAATAACACTACAATCTCTGAATGAGTTATTCATTGGATTTTATCCAACCAAACAAAGTATAAGGCCATCTTAAAATTAATCCCGAAATTACTTATCTCTTATCCTTTCTACCAACGATGCTTAAATGTATTGCAATTTGCAGCCTTTTAAGCAGATGTTTTTCATGATATTTTTTTTGACAATTAGAGAAATTTTATTAATCACCAAGTAAATATTTACAAACCCGGGAGGAGGTTCCTCCCTCTTCAAATTAATACCAACTCTCCTAGCCAGACCAATAAACCTACAATCCATCTAAAACAGAACAGACCTACATATAACTCTCTGTGCACTTTGATAGTCTACTGTTAAATTGAGCTCGGATGCAAATTGCAGTCTTAATTTGATGCAGTAAATTGTCAACTGTTTGCAGCTTGTTTTGAAAGACTTTGCTGTTCCTTTCGCACTAGATAATGTAAATAGCCATAGCAAAACTTGCTTTCAGGATGATTCCTTTTAGCACTCTTTCCTTTTGTGTGTTGGTCCACCCATTGCCATTCCTCGTCCCATCCTAATATACTTATGTTCCATTTTTTCCATAGAAGTAGTTTCCTCCAAACAGCTTAAATATAATCGCATTTAAATAATAGGTGTTGAGCTATTTTAGCTGTGTTAGAGCAGAATATAAGTTCTGCAGAAACATGTATGTTCCACTTTCAAAGCCTATCTTTAGTTCTCAATCTTCCTTGTAGTTGTAGCCATAACACAAACACATGCTTAGGCTCAGCCAAGTTGTGACAGACCAAGTGTTTCCATCCCACGCTAGCAACATCTCCTCTCAACAGCTTGTAAGCAGTTGCTATATTAAACTTATCATTTTGTATCACTTCAGGATGTCCCTCAAGTCTTTCTCAATGTTTTCTCATGTGCAAAATCTTCCTTACCACCAGGAAGCTTAGTTAGGAGCTTGCACATAATCAAGTCGTTGGTGCTTTTTATAGTAGGTATGAAGCCAAGCAATCCAAATTCTATCTTTTTTCATACTAACAACCTATAGTAGTTTGCAAACCGCAGCCTGATTCCATATTTTGAGATTAGTCAGATTCATTCCCCCTGCCCCTTTAGGAAGACATACTCTTTTTCAAGACACCAATGCTTTCTTTGGAATAGTAACCTTCCAAACCCAAAGATAGCTTCTACATGTGGCCTTTATTAGTTTGATGATTTTTTGAGGAAGTAAGAATAACTGAGCCCAGTAAGCCTGGACCCTAAATAGTACAACGTTAATCAACATAGGACATATTTTTGGCCATCCTTGTAATCCTTGTTGTTATCTTACTTACTAATGGTTTACATTACATCACAGTCAATCTTTTTGATAAAAGCGGGACCCCTAGATATCTAAAAGGTAGCTCCCCATATTCATACCCAAGAATATCTAGAATATTACATTGAGCTTGAGGTTTAACCCCTCCAAAGGTATGACTTTTGTTCAGATTTGGCTTGAAACCCGAAGCCTGAGAGAAGTCAATATTTCCTTCAACATCACGATGGATTGTTCATCTCCTCTAGCAAACAATAATAGATCATCTGCAAAACAAAGATGTGTGACACCTAATTTTTGACATCTTGGATGGAAGTTAAAGTCAACCTCTTATTTTAAAGTGGATAAGCATCTATGTAGGTAATCCATTACAATGACAAAAATATAGGACGATATTGGGTTTTCTTGTCGTAGTCCTCTACAAGCCTTAATGTGTCAGTTAGGTGTCCATTAACCTGTTTAGTATAACTAGCAGATTGTATACAAGTCATAATCCACCTTACCATAGTGCCAGAGAATCCAATCTCTTTTAGCATCTGCTCTATAAAGCACCATTCAATAGAGTCATATGCTTTCTGAAGGTCCACCTTTATCATACACCTAAGGGAAATATTTTTCCTAGTGTAGCCTTTGATGAGTTCATGACTAAGAATTATATTATCAGAAATTGCACGACATGGTATTAAAGCTGACTGAATATGGCCCACCACATCTTCCAAGATACCTTTAATTCTTGCAGAAATGACTTTGAAATTATCTTCTAGATTGTTGAGCAACATACTATTGGTATATAGTCTCTTATTATTGTAGGATGTGTACACTTTGGAATAAGAGTCACTATAGTGTTATTTACCTCTCTTAGCATCCTGTTTTCTTGAAAAAATTACCGGATTACCTTGAATAAATCTTCTTGTATAATATGCCCTATTTTTTTTTTAAGAAACAAGCGTTATATCCGTCAATTCTTAGAGCCTTGTTGTCATCTACATTGAATACAACTGCTTTCACTTCCTCCCTAGTAATGGCCCTGCATATATCTCTTTGCTGTTTTATGATAATTTTTGGTCCATGTCTCATGATATTCAAGTCTATTGTGGGAATGTTGTCACTTGTTGTACCCATTAAACATTTATAAAAATTGAGTACCTCTATTTCAATCTCTTGTTGCTTGACTAACATTAGGCCATCTACACTCTGTAGCATAGGCATAACATTAGAATTAACCCCTGCTTTCATGCAATTAAAGAAATACCTATTTTGTCATCCCCAACCTATATCTCATGTGCTTTAGAATTCTGCTTCAAAACTTCCTCTTGAATGGCCAACCATTTAGTCATTCATTTATTGCTTCTTTCTCTTGCATTATCAATTTAGAGCTGCTTTGGAAGGTAGTAGGTTTTGAATATCTTGTAGCTGTGTTCTAGCTGTTTCCACCCTTATATCCATACTACCCATGGTGTTCTGCTGTATTTATTTTAGTGGTTGCTTACATAGTTTTAACTTGTACCATATTTTAAATATATTTGTTCCTTGGACATTTTGGCTCCACATCCTTTCCACCACTGCTAGGAATGCATCCTTCTCCGCTAAAATATTTAAAAATCTGAAAGGTCTCCTATTTGGAGCTACATTAGGAGTAACATCTATATGTATGGGTGTATGATCTGAGAAATAATTTTTTTTGTATTGAGCAGTCATAATCTCATTTACCAGATTCCACTTTGGATTGCATAGTACTTTATCAATCTTACTCCATACATGTCTGTTGGTCCAGGTAAAGAACCTCCTTATGGCTTTCATATCTGATAAGAAAAGAGTGTCCATAAGATCTTGGAACTCTATAGTTTCTACTTTGGAGATCTCTTGTCCTTCTTTTCTATCTTCAGGGTGCAGGGGTAATGTAATGATCAGAGACTACCCCCTAGTCGTTACACAGTACTCATAATCCTAAAGGACCACAATCTAACCTTCTACTGATATATGTACCTGAGCTCTGCATAATATAATATGATAAACGCAGAAAACTGGTGCAAAACTTACCATAAGGTTCAAAATATCTAAAATACTCAAAACTGAAAACTGAATATTGATACATTTGTCTGAAAAGCCTCTAAACTATCTGAACTGTGGAGTTGATGGGACATGTCCCCAACTAACTCCGTCTACTGAAAATAAACTAAATCTGATGCGATAATAAAATAAGGATCATCCTCGAATATAGAGGACTCACTGCTACATCTACTGCTGCTGACTGGGATTGAGCTACTAAGGGTACTCTGGATCTCATGCCTCTGAACCTATGGTGTAAAGTAAAATACCATAGATCAAATGCGTCAGTACGTGGAAATGTACTGAGTATGCGAGATAAGGTAAGTCTAAATACAAGGGCTTATGCATGAACAATTACTTAACTGAATAAGCATGAGAGTACTAAATGAGGACATATGCATAAATTCACAATCCATACTGAAATCATCGTGACTCTGAATACTAAAACTCGGGTACTACTTTACTGACGTCCGAACTCACTACGAATACTGAGATACTGAACAACTAAAACTTCTGATATTGATAACTGAGTACTGAAGTTGAGATCAGTCCTATCTAGCGAGTGATCTCAGAAACTGATAATACTGAAGCTGATTAAAAGAATCTACTTATATCAATAACTGAATTCTGAACTTGCTATAATTGACTGACTAAATCTGAGATCAAACCTCTCTAATGGATGATCCCTGAATCTACTATCATTGATAAGAAATGATTATGTTTGAGATCAAACCTATCTAGCGGAAGATCTCTGAATCTGATAATGAGAGTAATCAACTGAATTTGAGACTGAGATCAGGCCTATCTAATGGGTGATCTCAGGATCTGATAATAAGAATACTCAACTGAATCTGAGACTGAGATCAGGCCTATCTAACGGGTGATCTTGGGATCTAATAATGAGAATACTCAGCTGAATCTGAGACTAAGATCAGGCCTATCTAACGGGTGATCTTTGGATCTATTAGTACTGATACTGATTAACTTTATGAGAGCCCATGCCTATCTAGCGGGTGGTCCATGAATCTATGAAATTATCTGAGTTTCGTACTAAAATAGGTAACTGTATCTGACAGTCCTGATTTTTGAGTTCTACTCTGAAGATTGATACTGAAACTGCAACTGTGGGAGTTCTCACTTAACCGACATGCCCTAAATCTGAAATGGTGGGGTCTAACCTGTAACCTCAGCTGGAAGGGTGTTAATATCGTGCCACGGGTAAATACCTCTACTCTGGTCAAGCCTCTTTGACGGGTGACCATGAATAGGAAGTCAAGCCTAAGGCATATGATAGTCAAGCCTTAATCTAATGGGTGACTCTTGGTCCTGCACTGGTGACGAAGTTCTGGAGTTTAGGAATTTCTACTAACGACTCTACCTATCTAATGGGAAAGCTGTCATCCCTGCACTCGCTCGGTGCTAGCTCCTACTCCTAGCTGAAGGACTCTAAATTGATTCTTAACTGAACCTAGACTGAGCTGAATCTGTTACTGATCATATTTCTCAAATGATCTGACTGAGTTAAGATGAGTTCACTTGGTTCCGTTATCTGACGGAATACTACTGAATCTCGTTATCTGACTGAATGATACTGAGCTCTGAATAGATTACTTGAATACTGCTGAGGTCTGAACCAAACACTTGAATACTACTAGATCTGAGCTGAGTACTGAACTGAGGCTAGAGTGCTAATGATACTGAGGTTACTTAAGTTCTGTAACTTTATGAGAGTACTGAGTTCTATAAATCACTGAGTTTTGAGAATCGTGGCTTGATTGAGATTATCATGAAAACTGACACGGGCTTTAGACTGCAGCTAATTTGTCGGGTATAAATACCCCCAGGACTCGATAACATAAAAGTAAAACATAACCAATCTTGAATAATCATGACCATGGACATTCATTCACCATCACAATCACTAAAGCTTCTCTTCAAGCATTTAGAAATCATAAACATGTGATAATATAGGGAGACATGTTATTGTCTCATACTCCATTCAACAAGGTCTTGTATCAAACACTTAGCATGCATTAAAGAACACATAATTGGGGAATTTCATGCTAACATGTTACAATTCATTTACTAAGGCTTTTCAACAAACACTTGGTATATATGAGCTTGTACTTAATTGAGGATTTCTAGTCAACATGCTATGATGACCCTAATTCCTTCACATAAGCATTTTATCAAACATATGGGGAGCATGCTTTGCTTATTCAACAATTTCTACACTTAGTTGACATAAACACATCACTTAACAAGCAACTTGAAGAGGATTTATCTTGAACAACACATGAATATCACATACTAGGGTCAAAGCTTGAAACCATGTAAACAAAATATGAATCAAAACTCAATAATAGCATGAACTTCAATTTCAATTCACATGAATCATGAAAACTCATAAACATAAGAATCTTTGAATTTAGAAAAGGATTCTTGAGCTTCTTGGATGAAAGGGACCCAAGAATCAACATCTGCATACCTTTAGGAAACTCTTTCTTAAAGGCTCTTGGAGAAATTCTTGATTTTCTTGATTTTTCTTGAAGAAGGATTTTGATCTTGTAGGAAACCCTAGCTTTGATGCTGAAGATGAAGAATGAAGCCCTCAGCTCCATTCAATATATATATATAAGTGTAAAAAGGGTGAGAAAAGACCAAAAAGCCCTTTTTTTAGAAATGATAAAAATACTGAACGGGATTTGTGACGGTCGGAGTGATAGTCCGTCGCTAGTCTGACGGCTCGTCGGATCTTTCGTCATACATTGGTCAGAAAAAGGCCACACTGCCTCAGTTGCAAAGGTTTGGGTGATGGTCCATCGCAAGCTCGATGGTCCGTCAATCTGCCCGTCACACCTGGGTGGTTCCGACAACTCTTAGTAAAACGACCATAACTTTCTCATACGATGTCGGATTTTGATGAAATTGGTATCGACGGAAAGCTTATTCAATCATCTACGTGAAAAGAAGTCGATATTAGGGAAATTATACACGATTTAAAAATATTTATCACTTAGAAAGTAACTTCTCAATATTTTAGGGCCGAATTTACGCTTCACTTGACACACTCTAAGGCTCAGACTATGATAGAATTTTGTGGGGTCTTACAGGTGAGTTGAAATCTCCACCGATGCACCAAGCCTCATTTAGTGTACTTCCAATTCTTTTAAAATTATTTCACAACTCACTTCTTTCACCCTAATTGTTACTTCCATAAATAATAGTCAGGAAACAAGTGATGTTTGTAGCCCTGTCTATCACTTGGCAGTGTAAATATTGATCATGTGTTTTAAGTACTATTACCATTACATATGTTTCCTTCGAAATAAGAAAAATTCGTCCACTATGAACATGAGAATAGTTGTTGCTTGATTTCCACCCTGCAGCTACTCTCTTCAGGCTATTCTTGAATTTGTGTTCCTTTAGTTTTGTTCCAACTAGACCAGCTTAGCATACTTAGTGTTGTACGAGATACCTGCCTATCCCTTTCTATTTGAAGGGCACATTTAAGACCCTTACATTCAAAAAAAGCAATTTCATTGAGCATAACTTATAGAAGCCTCATCTGGTGGCCTTTCTTGGTCTCCATGTTCCACATTTCTCTACCTAGTACAATAATAATAAAAAACCCAGCGTAGTCCCACATAGTGGGGTTTGGGGGATGGGGTAAGATGTACGCAATCCATACCAATACTTCAGGAGAAGTAGAAAGGCTATTTCCGATAGACCCCCGGCTCAAGATAAGGAATAATAAACAAATACTTAATAAAGCATGGAACAAGATGTCAAGACATAAATATGCCACCCACAAGGAATAATAAACAAAGAATAGTAAACAAATTCATAATAAAGAATGCAACAAAGTGTCCTAGCAAGAATAATACATCTACTAAGTAATGCCCTACCCCACCGACTCAAACTGGCACTAGCCTTCTATCCTAATCTGCGTTCTCCAGATCTTCTTATCTAGGGTCATGTCCTCAGTGAGCTGTAACTGCTCCATGTCCTGCCTGATCACCTCTTTCCAGTATTTCTTCGGCCTACCCTTACCCCTCCTGAAACCATCCAAAGCTAGCTTCTCAAACCTATAAACTGGGGCATCTGTGCCCCTCCTCATCACATACCTAACTATCTCAATCGAACTTCCCGCATCTTGTCCTCCACCAATGCCACTCTAACCTTTTCTCGAATAGTCTCATTTCAAACTCTATTACCCCTATTAAGCCCACACATCTAATGCAACATTCGTATTTTCACCACCTTCAATTTTTAAATGTGAGAGTTCTTGACTGACCAACATTCCGCTCGATACAATATGGCCGGCCGGACGGTCACCCTATAGAATTTGCCTTTAAGCTTGGGTGGCTCCTTCCTATCACACAACACCCCCGAGATGAGCTTTCACTTCATCCATACCACCCCAATATGGTGGGAGATATCCTTGTCAATCTCACCATTCCCCTGAATCATGGACCCAAGATACTTAAAACTATCCCTCTTACACACCGTCTATGAATCCAATCTTACTACCACCTCGTATTCCTGCCTCATATAATTAAACTTACATTTCAAATATTCTATCTTGTTCCTGCTCAACCTGAACCCTTTAGAATCAAGGGTCTGTCTCTACACCTCTAATTTATCGTTCACACCCCCCGGGTCTCATCAATCAAAATTGTATCATCTGCAAAAAGCATACACCAAGGCACCTCTCCTTGAATACGCCGCGTCAACACATCCATCACCAAAGCAAACAAAAATGGGCTAAGAGTGGAACCCTGGTGCAGCCCCGTCAAGACAGGAAAATGCTCTGAGTCTCCTCCCGCTGTCCTCAGCTGAGTCTTAGCTCCATTATACATGTCCTTAATTTCTCTAATATACGCTACCGGTACCCCACTCACCTCCAAGCATCTCCAAAGCACCTCCCTAGGGACTTTGTTGTACGCCTTCTCCAAGTTGATAAACACCATGTGCAGATCCTTCTTTCTTTCCCTATACTGTTTCACCAGTCTCCGCACCAGGTGAATTTTCTCCATCATTGAGCACCCGGGCATAAATCTAAATTGATTCTCCGAGATAGACACTATTCTTAACCTCAACTCAACCACTCTCTCCCAAATCTTCATAGTGTGGCTCAATAACTTTATACTTCTATAGTTATTGCAACTCTGAATGTCACCCTTGTTCTTATAAAGAGGGATCATAGTACTCCATCTCCAAGCCTCGAGCATTTTCACTGACTTGAAAATGCCGTTAAGTAATTCAGTCAACCATCTTAAGCCAGCCTCGCAAAAGAATTTCTAAAAATCCATAGGGATCTCATCAGGCCTCGTCGCCCTACCGCTACTCATCCTGCGAATAGCGTCTCTGACCTCTTCTACCTTAAAAAATCTACAATAACTAAAATTACGACACTCCTCTGTGTGCTCCAGCTCCCCTAACACAATAACTCTATCCCCTCCGTCTTTCAATAACCTATCAAAGTACGATTGCCATCTCTTCTTAATGTGACCATCCTCTACCAATACTCTACCATCCTTCCCTTAATTCACTTCACTTGGTAGAGGTCATGACCCTTCCTCTCCCTAGCCTTAGCAAGCCTAAACAACCTTTTTCCCTTTCTTTCTTCTCTAACCCCGCATACAAGCTCTCAAACATTGCTGTCTTAGCCGCCGTGACTGCTAACATAGCCTCCTTCCTAGCTATCTTATACTCTTACCTATTAGCCCGCTTCTCATCTTCATCTTTACTCTCACCCAACTTAGCATATGCCCACTTCTTAGTCTCCATTTTCTTCTTAGCTTCTTTATTCCACCACCAATCCCCCCGACGATGGTCGTTACAACCCCTGGAAATACCCAACACCTCACTAGCTGATACCAAATAGTATCTACAACACCAAAACAGTCCATAAACAATCCATAATCACAAGCCTTTACCCTCAACGACAAGACAACAACACGATACGAGAAGCAAACATAAACTTAAAAAGAGTAAAAGATAGCTAACTTGACACAAAGAGAACCCATTAGGTTGCAACTAAAGAGTGTATCAAAAATCTAAAACCTCTACAAAATAAGTTAACAAGTACCAAGTTCTTACAGTGACCGCCAAGGGAATCAACTAACCTCAAGATCCACTATTTCCAAGAAAAGAACAATATTGGCTTTTCCAAGCCCTACACTAATGGCTTATCCAAGCCCTACACTAAGGGTGTTACACTCTCAAAGAGAGAAGAAGACTTTCATATATTTATCCTTCCAAAACTAAAGAGAAAATGACTTAATAGAAGATTATATTGAGACTAGCTTATTACATAACAAAAATGACCACAATACCCTTAATAAAAGGGGTGGCCATGAAGTGTCTTTCTAATAAAGTGTGATCCCAAAAACACCCTTAATGAAGGGTTCTTATTCAATTCTCCACAACCGTGGGGTCATTCTTCAACACTTATAGTCTCGGGTTGGCATCAAAGGTAAGCCCCCACGCAATCTTCCACACACGGGTTTGCCTTATGTCATGCTTAAAACGGGTCCTCCATGCATGTTCTTTTATCCTCAAGGTGACCAAGTCTTGAGTCTTTATGTGTTGGCATCCAATGATGTCTTCAAAAGCATAGATGGCCATTTGGCTTGTATCATCCTCCCTTCTTGAAAAGGATTCGACCTCAAATCCATACCTTGCAAAACTAAAGAAAGGACGAACAAGCACAACTTTCTTATGGCATAAGGGTTAGGGTTAGTATAAAAAATAACATCATCATGCCAAGGTGGAACATACTTGAGATATAACCATGAATCCTTTGTATTAGTCGTGAAAATTTTAGTGAGAATGTTACAAAAGAAATGGCTATGACAAGTATCAAGAGATAAATAAACTACAAAGGTCGTAATGGTATCACTAAGTCCAAAAAGTAAGGCTACTCTTGTCTTAGGAATCATAAAGCATAATTGTTTCATTATTTCTTCAAGTGGCCTCATCAAACGTGGTGCCACTCTTGGTATCAAAGTCCTCCAATCCCACATAACTTTGTCATTCAAACAAGTGGACCAACCAATAAGACATATACCTCTACTTAATGCAAACCTGAAACTAGCATGGATGTCATCATAGACAAAGAGGTAGTATAGGAAAGAATCAAGTGTAAAGATATGCACGGGTGAAGACAAAGTATTTAAGCACATACACTCTCTTTTCTTCAAACAAATAGACAACTTGGCATCCACAAGTTGGGATTTATTCAATTTAAGAAAAAGTGTGTCAAGCAAGGATGCACATTTTGAAACATTACCCCAAGGAATCAATGACACCTTTGCCTCGGGTTGTTAAGAAGGACTATACATTCCTTATACTTAAGAGTACTTTTATCTTGCAAAAAGAGATTTCCATCTTTAGGAGGAATGTTATCACACCATAGTGGGTTAGCATATAGGCTATAGCCTTAAAGACAAACTATACTATAATTCTCACCATTAGGTTCATTGGGAGTTATTATACCATCTTCAAACAAGACATTATACCTAAAGAGAGCATGATCTATCTCGCGGGCAGATTTTGAACAAGTAAGTTCACTCTCTAAAAGTTCATTATCAAGTTTTAAAGATGTTTCAAGCACATGATTATCCCTATGAGCCAAACAAATATTAGAATCAAAAGGTAAACTCACGGGTTCACTCCTATTCCTTTGATCAACATTTTCAGTATCATCACACACTTGAGATTCATTAATCACATCACACACATCCTCGAATGGTGGGAAATTTGCACACAAAAGTTGATCAATATAAATTTTACAAGATGATGTACTTTCATTCAACACAATGGTTTCAATACTAGGTGAACATAAATCGATCTTACAAGAAGGGTCGATTCGATCATCAATAGGATCAACTAGTGTATCCACACTCAAAACAAGTACATTATTATCAAGTGGCAAAGAAACAATGGACTCACATATAGGCAAGCTACAACTCACACTCAATGGGTTACTAGCCACACAATTATCATTCGCATGTATAAAAGTGTAAGAGTTAGTTATTTTACCTTGACGTTCATGAGTATGTTCATCTCTACCTCGGTGTGAAAGTCCATCACAAGCTTGGGTAGCAACTTTCTTCGGGAAGCTCTCATCGAAAGTTGTTTGGACAATTGGATTTTGAGGGAGTTTGGGTAACAATTGGCGTATAATTTCAATGTGCCGTTGCATATCTTCAAGATCGTCATGGATGTTGAAATTATGGGCAGCCATGGTACCTAACCAAAAAAAAAAAGACAACAAACAAAAGAAAATAAACAAGATTAGTAGTAAAATCTCCTCACAAACACTCATAGATACTCACTTTGGTGATGCTCACAATTGGAGCGGCGAATATTGAAAGTTGCTTATACTCCGGTAATCAATAAGATGTCAATTCTACTTAGAGGCCGGAATAGATTCTTGTTTGATCGACTCAAGACACAAAATAAAAAATTCTACTTACGAACTTGAAACAAAAAGTTTCTACGAATTAAAAATAAGAAAAGCACACAAATAACACAGACACAAAAAAAATGAATTCAAAAACTAATTCACAATCTAGTAGGTGATTACTAGTTGCTAATTAGTACTAGAATCAAGAAATGAAACTAACTAAACAAAGTAAAAAACTTTAAAATATGAAATTTGAGCTTCAAGTTTTTTTTTGGAACATTGATGACATGGCATTTTGGTGACATGACAATTTTGGTGACATGACAGTTTGCAATTTGAATTGGTCAAATTTTTAATTTGGGAGAGTGAAAAATCAGCTAAAGGAGGGAAAACACAAGACTTAGAGCCTTTTTCAAAATCCAAAAGACTTTGACTTTCCTTGCACCTTTTTGGCAAGACACCTTTTTGAAAGCCTTTGTCTCCTTTCCTCTTTTGTTTGTCTTGGTATGTGCCCTTACTCCCTTTTGGTAATGAGTCTTTTTGAAAGTTATAGTTTCCCCTTTCTTTTTTTGTATGTTCTTTGGGATGTGTTTCAAGACTAACAAAAGACTACACTCTTTTCTCCACTCTTTAAGATCAAACCACACCTATTGAATGTTCTTGTTCAACAATAAATGATGAACATGAAGAACAACAAGAACACTCAAAATATTGAAACTAAACCAAATGAACTCCAAATTGAATGATTTCAGATTTCTTTTGCTCATGTTAAACTCCACAACACAACCATGCATTTTTCAAGCCACAATATCAACAACAACCCTTCCAATTTCAAGCTTTACCTTACTAGTTTCTTCAACCTTAAACTCAACAATGGTGAACAACTCAAAACCACCCGGATTAAGCTCAAATTCAAGATCTAGACTCACTTAGTGTTAGGAAATAAGAAACTAACACTAGAAACAAACAAAACACACTAAAATCTCCTAAATCTAATTCTCAAATTTCAGCTAAACACAAAAACAGGATAGATTTCTTTTTTTTGAGATTTTCGGTTTTTCAACACTTTTTTTTATTTTTCAACTAACAAGCCCAAGATTGATTTTATTGGAATAAAATCAATCCTTGCTCTGATACCAAATGATACCAAACGGTATCTACTACACCAAAATAGTCCGCAAATAACCCACAATCACAAGCCTTTACCCGCAACAACAAGACAACAACACGATACGAGAAGCAAACATAAACTTAAAAAGAGTAAAAAATAGCTAACTTAACACAAAGAGAACCCATTAGGTAGCAACTAAAGAGTATATCAAAACTCTAAAACCTCTACAAAACAAGTTAACAAGTACCAAGTTCTTATGGCGACCGCCAAGGGAATCAACTCACCTCAAGATCCATCATTTCCAAGCAAAGAACAATATTGGCTTTTCTAAGCCCTACACTAATGGCTTATCCAAGCCCTACACTAAGGGTGTTACACTCTCAAAGAGAGAAGAAGACTTTCATATATTTATCCTTCCAAAACTAAAGAGAAAATGACTTAATAGAAGACTATATAGAGGCTAGCTTATTACATAACAAAAATGACCACAATACCCTTAATAAAAAGGGGTGGCCATGGAGTGTCTTTCTAACAAAGTGTGATCCCAAAAACACCCTTAATGAAGGGTTCTTCTTTAATGCTCCACAACCGTGGGGTCATTCTTCAACACTTGTAGTCTCGGGTTGACATCAAAGGTAAGCCCCCACGCAATCTTCCACACACGAGTTTGCCTTATGTCATGCTCAAAGCGGGTCCTCCATGCATGTTCTTGTGTCCTAGAGGTGACCAAGTCTTGAGTCTTTATGCATTAGCATCCAATAACGTCTTCAAAAGCATAGATGGCCATTTGGCTCGTATTACTAGCAGTCTCCTTGATGAACCTAATCGCCCTATCCCACATACCATCCACACCCCTTGCACTCCTACACCCCGATTCCCACCACTTTCTTTCCTATATCCCTCGCATTCACTGGTAGAAGGCTGCCCTACTTAATTCTAGGTCTACTTTCCTCACCCGTTCTCTTTTTATTTTTTTAATACCTAAGTCCATCACAACAGCCTATGCTGGGTTGAAAGATTCTCACTCGATATGACTTTACAGTCCTTACACAACACCCTATCCCCTTTTCTAAGCAGCAAACAGTCCATTTGAGTCTTGGCTATCGCGCTTTAAAAGGTGATCAGGTGATCTTCCTTCTTTGGGAAGCTCGAATTCACCACTACCGACCCAAAGGACCTCACAAAATCTAATAGAGTAGCTCTCTCTTCATTTCTCTCCCCCAAAACAAAACTCCATGCACATCGCCAAAGCCTTTCGATAAATCCCCAATATGCCTATTGAAATCCCCTTCTATAATAATCTTCTCAGAACTAGGCACTCCTTTCACCACCTTATCCAAAACCTTATAAAACGTCATCTTCTCCTCCCCATCTAAGCCCACTTGTGGTGCATAAACACTACATACGATCAGAGTAGACCCCCCAATGAACAACTTAACAATTATCAACTTATTGCTGATCCTCTTAACCTCCACTACCTGCCTTCTGAGCTCTTCATCTACTAAGATGCCAACTCCATTCATACGCCTCTCTCTACCAGAGTACCAATGCTTGTAACCATCCACATCTGTAGCCTTAGACCTTACCCACTTAGTCTTCTGCACATATGCAATATTGATCCCCCTCTTTTTAAGAATCTTCACCAGCTCTATAGACTTACTCTGAAGAGTACCTATATTCCAAGACCCAACTTGTAGCCTATCAACTCTAGCAATACATCTTTATCTACCTCTCCTAATGCCAGGCCTAGCCTCCAGTCCCATATCCATCCTTTTTCTTCCCCCCCCCCCCACACCAGCCCCCCCCCCCAACCCCTTTAGACATGACCCTATCCTAGTAATTTAAATGAATTACTTATGGCCACCACATTTGGCCTTAGTTGAAATTCCCCTTTTTGTACTAGATTAGCATAGGACATATTGGCCAAAACATCCTTTGTAGGGGATTTTCCTGTAGTTAAATAACTCTTTGAGGAGTAGACTTATTATGATAAACCTCGGCTGGTTCCGGGTCTTTTTGTTGTGTCAGCCCCTTCATGGTTGGCCTTGTGTTCACTCCATCCTCAATTTACTATTTATTATCCCCCTGTTTCATTGGCTTTGATAACTAGCGTTGCACTGGTGCTTTACCTTTATTACTATCCCGGAATGTTGCAGACTTTGGTTCTTATTGCTTAGGATTACCTGTAGAAGGTGCATCTTTTTTGTATTTATGCCTATATGCAATACATTTCTTACACAACTTGTTTTTCCAGTCATAAACCACTTTTTGACTAAATTTCTTTTCTGAAGATTAGGTAATCTCGATAATATTTGGCATTTCATGCATCACATCAATATCGATGAGGACCCTAGCAAAGGATATCTTGATTTTGTTCTTTGTACATTCATCAGCCACAATTGGTTGTCCTAGTAGACTAATAATTTTTCTCAAAGTTGTTGGACCTAATAATGCAATGGTAGGTTAGGAAACCTAACCCATAATAGCAAAATAGTGGGGAACTCTTGCTCAAAATCAAAGTCTGATACCCACAGCTTCAAAATCAAAGGGACACTGTTAATAGAATAAGGTCCTGAGCTTTTAATCTCATCTTTATCTGCAGCCGATAAAAATTTAACTATAAAGAAACCCTTTTTATGGAGGAAAATTTTTAGTGGAGGTATTGTATTCCAGCTTTTAGCAATGTATTTCTTCATATAAGTATAGCTAGTAACATCTCCTATAATATACACTATCACAATATTTCTCCATTCCCTAGTCTCTTGGTCTAATTTATCCGAGTCTAATAATACAGTGGTTGTTCTATTTATCACAGTGGGAGGCATGAACTTTAGCGGCATATTTTTATTGGTCATCCTATTATTATAAAAAAGGCAAGACCATGAGGTACTATCTTGTTGTTCTGGATTTATTTTTCTCTTTGAATCTGCTGGTTGTGCTTCTTGCATTTGTATTTGCTCTTGATTATTATTAATTGATCTCCCACCAGTTTCCTGTTGTTGAGTCACTTTGTCCCCTTTTCCCTTAATACTACCTATTTCTGTCAAATTGAGTTTCTCTATCTTCCCCTCCACAGCTTGTAAAATAGTTTCCAGTGTGGATTTTATCAGAGGACCTGATAAACTCGATTTCATCGCCATAGAAGTCCCATTAATGGGGATATTAGGGTTACTTGTTTGAATCATCTCATCCTTCCCCCTATCTTGTGTTTTTGAAGAAATTATCGCTAGTTTTCTTTTAGTTATAATCATGTTGGTTTGCTATTCTTTCTAAGGCCTGCCCCGACCTCTCTTTACCATTGTAGAGAAGGGTTAGTGCACATTAATAATGAGCACTAAATGTGCCCCGAGAGCATGAAGAGGAATATTTTTATTCTTTTTTATGATACTTTTATTCTCTCTTTTCTTTGTAGGAATAAATCTTAAGGGAAAACTCCCTTGTTTGTCATCTCGATCTTTTAACTTTTACTATCTCTCTATTTTTATGTTTTATAATTATAGTGTTTAAATCAGTTTATACTCACCTTAATTAATATTACTTGGTATTAAGGTGTTTCCAGCAAGCATAGGTATCGGCTAACGTAACACCGTCCACCAAGATTCATTCTGATAGAAAGAAATTATCTAATATTTTCTATCTCAAATTTTATATGTTTTATTTAGATATATTATATTATGATAAAATTATAAAAAGTCTCACCAAAACAATTTCTATAAGAGTGGGCGATCAAAATACGCCACCCACTCAAAAAAAATACTAAAATATGTCATGTATATAAAGTGGTATTAAAATAAGCGTAACTCACAAAAAAGTGAGTTATACCTTTATTTTTTAACGAAAATTTAGCTGACAGTGTGAGCTTTATAAAAAGTGTATAACTCACTTTTTTGTGAGTTATCTTTTTTTATTTATTCATAACTCACAAAAAAGTGAGTTATATATTGAAATGTATAGAACTCACTTTTTTTGTGAGTTATCCTTTATTTATATAGAACTCACAAAAAATATGAGCTAGACTTATTTTTATAATTCATGTGAATTTTTATAAACTCACATATTATGTGAGCTTTCTATTTTTTCTTTTGTAAATTTTATTTTATAAACTCACATGTCTATTTTTCTTTTTTTTTTTAATCTATTTTGATTTTATAAAGCTCACTAATTACATGAGTTATCCATCCTCTATTTTTATCACATGTCTCTATTTTTATCATATAAAACTCACTAATTATGTGAGTTATTCAAATATAAAATAAATAACTCACTTTTTAAGTGAGTTGGCCATTTTACACATGTCACACCCAACTCTAACGACATTCTTTATTATTAATGTGAAATATGAATATAGCTTTAAAAATATGTGAGTTATGTGCACAACTTTATTAGTAATGTAAAATATGAATATGAGACTAAAAATATGTGAGTTATGCAAAACAAATTATATACTATACAACTAGACGTGAGATGGAGTATATATAAATTAATTGTTATATATTATACCATAGATTTTTTGTTTTACAAAAAAAGAACACATACAGAAACTTGTTACATCTACTTTCAAAATAGATTAAAGCATATGTGAGTTTTATAAAATAAAAACTAGAAAAAAAATAGATGGGGAGTTTTACATCTAAAATAAAAATAAAAAATAAAAATGAAGTCTTGGCCTGTTACTTGACATGATGTAAAACTCTCCATCTATTTTTCCTTTCTAATTTTTATTTTATAAAACTCACATATGTATTTTTTTAAATCTATTTTGAAAGTAGATGTAATAAGTTTCTCTATGTGTTCTTTTTTTTTTTTTTTTTTTAAAAAAGAAGATTTTTTTTGTGTAGTATATAACAATTAATTTGTATATACTCTATCCTCACGTCTCGTTGTATAGTATAAATTTATTTTGCATAACTCATATATTTTTAGCACCATATTTATATTTCACATTACTAATAAAGCTGTGCACATAACTCACATATTTTTAGAGCTATATTCATATTTCACATCAATAATAAAGACTGTCGTCAAAGCAGGGTGTGACACGTGTAAAATGGATAACTCACATAATTAGTGAGTTTTATATGATAAAAATAGAGACATATGATAAAAATAGAGTCTAGATAACTCACATAATTAGTGAGCTTTATAAAATCAAAATAGATTTTTAAAAAATAAAATAGATATGTGAATTTTATACAAATAAAAATTATAAAATAAAAATAAAAAGCTCAAATAATATGTGAGTTTTATAAATATTCAAAAAAATTATAAAAATAAATATAACTCACATCTTTTGTAAGTTATGTACCAATAAAGGATAACTCATAAAAAAAGTGAGTTTTATACATTTCAATATATAACTCACTTTTTTTGTGAGTTATAAATAAAACGGATAACTCACAAAAAAAAGGTGAGTTGTACACTTTTTATAAAGCTCACGCCGTCTTCAATTTTCGTTAAAAAATATAGGTATAACTCACCTTTTTTGGTGAGTTAAACCTATTTTGGTACCCCTTTATATACATGACATATTTTGATACTTTTTTTAAGTGGGTGACCTATTTTAATCGCCCACTCTTTCTAAAAAGGGACGACCATTTCTATTCAAAAAATATGGAGAGAATATTATTTTACAAACCATAAAGGTTAAAGAAATCAATGGGATTTTTACTAAAAAAAATCTAATAGCTTAACAAAAGTAAAAGAAATTGAGGAACCTGATGTCGCTTGTCGAATGTTTATAGTACTTCCCTTAAGAGCTATAGTTTGTCTCTTTTTCAAGAGCTATAGTAAGTAAAGAAGAATTGGTAAAAAGGACACTTTGAAAATTTAATTGGGAAAAGAAACACTTATTTCTTTTTTAATTAAGAGAAAATACTCTATTACCACCTTAAACTATACACGAAAATATTGAGTCACACCCAAACTTTTGGAGGGTCCTATTACCCCTGGACTAATTAGAATCATATTTTTGACAAACTTAGTACCTACGTGGCACATACGTGACACAACACACTGAAGGGTCCATGTAGGCACACGTGTGTGCCATGTATGTGCCATGTAGGCACTAAGATTATCAAAAATATGATTTTAATTAGTCCAGGGGGTAATAGGACACTCCTAAAGTTTGGTTGTGTCTCAGCCTTTTCGCGTATGGTTCAAGGTGGTAATAGAGCATTTTCCCTTGAATTAATTTTCTAGGGTTTGGGGAGACAAAATAGAAAATGTGTGGGGTATGGGTTAAAGTGTAAAATTTGAAAAGTTGTTGCTACCTCTTAAGTATTTTTTAAATACTTTTCACGCCCAACTTTCTACAAAATACCAAGAAATTTTTTTTCTCTCCTCACTATCACTCCAACCCCATCGTCATTCCGGCTTCATATTTTCCCAACCTCTATTTTTTATTTGTATCGTGTGTAAAGCTTTATGATCTTTCATCTTCAACTTCAGGTAATTTCTATTCATCTCTCGAGTAATTTTTGCTCCATATTGATGGATCTATTTTGGTCTTTTTCTATTTTGATTTGTGGCGATTGAGTTTTTTTGGGAGGAAAAAATTAATTTTTTTTGAAATATGGGGGTTTATTTTACAAAAAATCTTTATTTTTAGTTGATATTTATTTGATTATTGATGGATAACGGTTGTCCTTGCCGATAACATGGTGAATTATTTTTTCAAATTTCATCGGCTGATGTGCCAAGAAATCTTGGTTTTCTTCAAATTATTCTTTAATGTAATGGTGTTTTAGATGCATGTTCTTGTGGTTATGGTTTGATCATATATTTTTCTTGTTGTGTTAATAGGTCGTTCGGTTGATAGATATTTATTTGATTTGGATGAAAAAGACTAATTTCTTTTTTTGAAAAATGGGGCGTGATTTTATTGAAAGATTGTGTTTTTAAGTTGATATTGTTTGATTGTTGATGGATTGTGATTTCCCTTGACGATTGCATTGTGATTTTTTTTTCAAATTTCATCGGTTAGTGTGCTAAAAATTTAGATTTTTTTCAAGTTTTTCTTCAATGTAATGGTGTTTTAGATGCATGTTTTTGTGGGTGATGGTTTGATCATACATTATTGTTTACTATTAAATGACCATTCGGTTGATTAGGTATTTGTTTGATTTTTGGATTTGATCTTGAATTATGCATGACTGTAATGGTGTTTTAGATAAGGTTTTTTTTTTTTTTTGATTCAATCTGCTAGTGTTGTTGTCCTATTAATATACCGTTAGGTTGGTTAAGTATTGTTATTACATGATAGTTGAAAAATCTTATTTTTTGTACGTAGATCATAATAAATGGCTAGAGATAGTTAACGCAAAGCTGTGGAAGTTGAAAGGTCTGAGAAAAGGAAAAAATAGGTAGTCGATGAGCCAGAGAATAGAAGTTGTAGCGATGAAACTGTTCAAGCTTCAGGTGGAGATCTGCAGGAGGAAATAAAAATTGAGTATAGGATAGATTAGGAAGCATTGATCTTGCCCCATTGTGAAAGGTTTATTTTGGTAGAGAGGTATGACCTCGCCACTGTCATGGATGATGTTGGATCATTTCCGACTAAGATATCCATTAGGTCTCATTTCAAAATATTTTATGAATTCAACAAAGTCGTGGTTGATCAACGTCTCAAGTCGATATTTAAGAATTCTTGTTTTGATTGTTTATGGGACTTGCCAGATCCTTTGAAGTTCAATAGACAACTTTTCAACTATACACTTCTTCATCGAGTTCAACAGGACAATATGTTGTATGAAATGTGGTTCTGCATCAACGATAAGCCAACATGTTTTGGCCTAAAGGAGTTTGCGCTAATCACGGGGTTAAATTGTGGGTGTTATCCCCGCGATTCAAAATATCTCAAAGTGATGGAGGATGGTAAAACTCTTTTAAAAAAGATTGCAATAAAAAAGAGTGTTTGTTTATTCTATACTGTAATTTATCTATGGTATCCATAGTATACTGACTGATTTATATATTTATTTTTATTTTTTATTATAGTTTTGGATATACGAAGCCTTTCCCGAGCTCGATAGGGGAAATGGTAAATCAATAAAAGACTTGCTGCCCGTTCCTTGATTACTCAGATGGCAAACCTCAAAAGCCGATAAACTAATTGAAGGTGATCTATATTTGAACGGATGGAGTACAAGGTTATGAGACTATTTTTTCGAAGAATATTTTTAACAATACTGTATTTATTAATACTCACAATTGCCTATTTATCAGCAGAGAGTGCATCCGTACCTTATCCCTATAGTCAAATGAAGCAGCAATATATGAAAAAGTTTATAGCATTCATAGATGAGGCGAATGACCCATTCATCGATGGCTTGAAGATCCATCTGGATGGTGTGACTGTCATTAGCTCATCCAAGGATGGTGAGGATGGGCACAATGATCAGAATTTGGATAGAAATTCTGTGTCAAGACATGTCACTCACGGTGCGAGGACAAGTAAACTGAGAACAACAGAAAAGACATCGATAATAAAAAATTTAGAAGAGCGCGTGTTTATGCTAGAGGAGGCCATAAAAGATATTGTTGATTTTGTGAAACAAGAGAGGCTAAGGAGAGCAGAAAAGGAGAAGCATAAGAAGAAAGAAGAAAATGAAGGTAATATATCCTCTATATATTATAGAAGTTGCATATTTTATATAATAAATATTATTTATAATAGAATCTATATAATTATTTATTAACTGATAGCATAGTTTATTATAAACTTTAAATACTTGAAAATACATGTGTGCAGGTACAAAGTTAACATTCATCAGTGAGGGTTTTTTGAGATGACAATGGAATTAAAGAAGTACTGCTTGAGGTAGCAGCTTTGGAATACGCCTCGATCAATGTGATGAGGTAATGATCCCTGATGATGCAATTGTTATAGAAAAGTAAAATCCGGATGAAGGCAATCAAGAAAAAGAAGATGGACAAAATAAAGAGGCTGTTTGTGAAGAAGAAAACAAAGTTGATAAATCAGCTGGTGTAGAGAAGGATAATCATGATGAAGGTAGGCAGTAAAAAGAAGAAAAAAATAAAAGAACTATTTGTGAAAAAAAACAAAGAAGAAGATGGAGAGAAATTAGAAGAGGAAGAAGGAGAAGGGAAAAAAGCAGTAGAGAAAAACATGAAGAAGGAGAGAAGACAACAAAAGTAGAAGAAGAACAGAGAAAAGAAGAAGAAAAAGAAACCATGGCAGCAACAGAAGAATAAAAAGATAAGGACAAAGAAGAAAAAAAATAATGCACTAGAAAAAAGAAGCTATTGTGGAGGTTGAAAAAGAAAATGCATCAGTGGATATAGATGATTTTCCTGAGAAAGTTGTTGATGATATCAACAATATGAACGTGGAAGACAAGAATGTTGAGGAATCAAAAAACAATGTATAACTTTTATTTGTGGGTGATGTTTATTTGTGGAAGACAAAACAATCTAAATTTTTTATTTTTCAGCTCTGGATGTGTAGAGCTTAACAATTTTATTTTCAAAACTACTTTTATAGTTTATGATTAATAGTTTAAAATTTATATAATCAATGTCTAATTACTTTTACATTGATGTCATCGTTGATTATAGACTCTGTCTAAAAGATAAAACATATATAATATAGTGTTGTGTAGTCGATGAATGAAAAAGGTAAAGCATATGTAATATAAGTGAAAAGTAGTCGATTAATATAAGAGACATAATACATTCAATCCCACTATACCCCCATTACACCTTTTTAGAAAGACAAAACTAATAGTAAACAATACATCATAATTTTTAGGCCCTTCTTTTTTTCTTCAGCTATAGCCAACCTATGCTCAAGTTGATCCCTCTGAATTTCGAGGTCTTTCAAATATATTTTTAAGTGATAAATGTTGTGTTTCGATTTCCTATATAATGTCATAAGAAGATCCTTATTTTCTTCAGATTCTCTAACCTTTTTTAACATTTCAAACTTTGCAATGCCTTAAAATTTTGATTCCTCAAAATTGAAAGAAATTCACTTGAAAAACGAGCATCAACCATTATCTTAAAATAATGAAGATAATTTAGAAAATTGTATTTTTGATGAACATAAATAGTTTTTTATTTAAAAAAGTACACTTTTCCAACCGCACAGTTGTAGAATTTTTGACCTGAATTCTTGTCGATTCGTGATGTCTTCAAAATAGTGGGATTACCACAATAACAAATGTAAGTACTTTTAGATGTTTGAGATGACTGAGACATTGTTATTGTTGAAGTAAAACGAGAAAGGGATGAATAAATGAACATGGAGGAGTTCAAAAAGGTCCCTTTCATTTATATAGTAGGGCTACCAAAAAAGTAACCGTTGAAAAATTATACCTTGTTACTATTGGTAAATGATCAGACCGTTGGGGAACATTCAAATAGTTGATCATTTACTTCAAAGGGGGTCTAAAGAATATTTATGTCTTCTATAATCGACTATTAAGGTTTATATATGCAAATTATTTATTATATACTGATTCGTTGCCGATTCTTTAATGTATAGAGAGATTATTGATTTTTTAATAAGTCATTTATTGATGGTCTATGATCAATTTATTGAATATATGGATAAGTTAAAATAATGACAAAAAAGAGAAATTAAATTAAGTAAAATTAAAGTATGCCAATTATTACCATTCAAACATTGCAAAATAATTTAGATACATCAATTGTGACACCAAATCACTTTTGAACATGATAAAGTGTTATCTAAGACATGCTATAGTCGTAGATCATTGAGAAGGGACAAAAAAGGGGACAAATAAATTAAATTAAAATAAAGTAAAATAAATATGAATCATCTAAGCAATGCAAAATAACTAGATATCATGGCATGGAATTAGACATGTCTACTGAGCATAAGGAAGAGTGATGGTTGTGACTTGTGGGTATTCATTAGACAAGTAATGTTTGAGAGCAAGTAGTCCTTCTCAATACAGACGTTTGTTCTGAGTAGTTGGTTGTTACTACCATTACTCTTCCTTATACTCATTTGATCGAGTGTCCAATTATTTTGTACGCTCATATAATGATATTTAGCCACTTTACATTATGTGAATGATGTTTATTTTATTTTATTTTATTTTTTTCTAATTTTATCCCACTTTACTTCACACTAGACTTAATTGGTCGATACATGACTATTAATATAGTCTGGTATAGATGAAGACATTTATCTATTATATATGCACGATATTTTTATAGTTCTATTGATAAGCAAGATGAGACTAAAAGGGGAGAAATAAATAAAATAAAATAAGTTAACATCATTCAAGCAATGGAAAGTGACTAAATATCATCATATGAGAGTACAAAACAATTGAACACTCAATCAAATGAGTATAAGGGAGAGAAATGGTAGTAACAACCAATTACTCAGAATAAACATCTACATTGAGAAGAACTACTTTCTCTCAAACATTACTTGTCCCTTGAGCACCCACAAGTCACAGCCATCACTCTTTTAGACATGTCTAATCTTATGTCATGATATCTAGTTGTTTTGCATTGCTGGGGTTCACATTTGGTTGAAACGACCTCGAATGAAAAATTTAGCTTCACCAGCAGATCCGGAATATTGATTATAGGATGGTAACATATTTGATGTGATTTTACGGCTTTTAAATCTCATTTCGGTCCTTTGTTTGGAAAATTATGATTTCGAGTTTCGAGGGCCAACTTTGTAAAATGATATTTTTTCAAAAATACGACTTCTCTAACGCGTTCAGAACATCGAATTTAGTGTAGTTACATAGTTCATTTGCATATATCGGACTCCGAATGAATTCTGAGCACCCCGTTGAAGTCCGGATTAGACTTTAAATAAAAAAAAGCAGGTTTTTATCTATAGCTGATGTAGAAAATCTGCACTATTAATAACAGTTTTGGGGCTAACTTTGATCATTTTTTCATCTTGTCTCTTGAGAGTTAAACTCAAAAATAGTGTGGGAACTTAAAAGTGAAGCTTGTGGGAGCTTGAGAATCTAGATTAACATCTATTTCTTGATTCTATTACGAATTTAAAATAAGAATTCACCTTTTTCTTAGTAATTTTTTGATTGATTTCTCAAAACTCCAAAAATCTTAGGACTTGATTTTAAACAAAAATTTCACTCCTTTTCACTTGAATAATATTTTAATCTTATAATTACTATTTTTTCATCAATTTAACCTTCAAAACAACTTCAATTCTTGATTTTAACCTGGATTTCAAAGATTTTTACCTGGTAAAGCTTAAAATAATTTTTCTTCAATTTGAACCTCATTTTGACTCGATTTTACTTGAATTTTCATCCGTAGGTTCCTAAAAATATGGGAAACACAATTTTTGAAGTAAATACAATTTTGCCCTTTATTTTTGAAAACTCATTTCGAGAGTTTGTTTTGACTCTGAATCAAAAGTAGTCAATATGGGTGTCGATTTTATTTTGATGCTTATATTCCATATTTAATGTCTTTAGTGGAGTTCAGAATCGTTTGTAAAAAGTAAGGTCATGGATTCAAAGTGTAGCTGACCGATGTTGGCTTTTGAGGTAAGTTATGGCTTAACTTTTTCAGACTGGGATGGGTAATAAATGATGATACAAAATATATGTTAAGGGTGGAAACTAATCATCAAAAATGGATATCTATGTGTTGTTCCTGTGTGGGACCTATATGTAATGTAATTATTAAAATTGCAATATTATGTGATATGTGTGACCGTTGGGGGGTCCTATGTATTGTTGATAGCCTTGAATATATGTGAATAATTATCTTGTATTGTTGAAATGTCTAATGTGATACCATTGGTGTATTGGGATATATTCATACCTTTTTGTTATATGAGACATGTGGAAATTCATGGATGACACAAAAATAATGAGTGAATATTGACTCACGTGATAGTGGAAATGTATAATTGTGGTTGGTTGTGGAAATATATTATTGTGATTGGTTCTGGAAATACTCATTGTCATTGGTTGTGAGCGTTACATCCTTATATCATACTCATTCATGAAACACTGGTACCACCGTGGTAACACTTGAGTAACACTGGTAACACCTTTTTAAAACCCTCTTTGAGAGATGTGTCGAGAAGCAGACATTGCAACACATTATAAACCCTTTATGAGGGAGGTGTCAAAAAGGAGATATAAGATATATAGATTGCATATGGGTTGTCGAACCCCCTATGGGTCCTACATTGGAAATCTTTAGCTCCACAGGTGTATACGGGTATTGTACAATAGTCTCAGAGGTTGTGCGACGACCTTGTGCATTATCATCATCATCATCATCATCAATATCATCATCATTATCATATATATTTCTCTTACTTTATTGTGTTTCATTATGTTGTATTGCCATATTGACTTGCTATCTATGCATTTGTTGTATCTTCCTTACTTGTATTTGATGATCTTGTATATACATGTTCTAATTTGTTCTATTTATATGTGATATAATACGTACCTATGTCCTATCTTGGTGTGATATTGCATTATACGTGATACATTAAAACTGGTAGTGCAAGCGGTGTGGGCTACTATTATGGTACATTTTCTGATTGTAGGTGACATGCCTTTACTGTGTATTTTGTATGCTTCATTTACTACTTTGATCGATCGACCTATAATACCTGCTGAGTATAAGTAGACTATACTCACTCCTACTTCACCCTTTTAGTGTAGCTTCAGGTGGAAGTATGCCTCAAACTGGTTGATTTCGAGCGCCTTCAGATTTCTCAAGGTAGAAATTGGACATTCTTATGTCCAGAGTTCACCTCTATCTTTCTGTAATAATTATATTTTTATTAGTATTTAGAGACAAATATTATTCCTTTGTGGTTATTTTTCTGATGTATTTGACTCCTGGATAGTATTAGTAGTTCTTACACTTTTGACACTAGGTTTTGAGAGTTATGGCTGCATGTGTTAATTTTATTCGTTTTGCTTTTATTATATCTATATGGTTCTACTTTGTTCTAGAAGCCTTACCTTGAGGGAATTTCTATCTTTTCCTTGTGTGTATCCGTTTAGGTGGGAGGCTTACTTATTAAGATTTGCCACGACAGGTGCCATCATGACCTTTGTTTTTGGGTCATGACAAATTCGTATCAGAGACAAGTTTCATTGGTCTCAATAGTGTAAGAACGAGATTTCTAATGGAGTCTCGCGGATCGGCACATAGACATTCGTGTCTATCGTTGAGAGGCTATAACATGTCTTTAGGAAACTTTTCTCATTTTATTCCTTATTATGTGAATTTCTTTTATACCTTGTTTCTGAGTTATGTTTCACTCTTTCTGTGCGGATGATATGGCTTATACTATATTTTATTAGTTGAGAGATGCAACAAGAGATTGGTGGAGGTCGCTTGCCAGTTGTAGACCCTGTGATTCTCCTGAGATGACTTGGGATAAGTTCGTTGAAGCTTTCCTAGAGAGATTTTTGCCTTTCATTTTGAGAGACCGTATGTAAGACGAGTTTGATAATTTATAGCAGGGCTCCATAATAGTTATTAAGTATGAGGCACACTTCCATTGCCTATCTAGATATTCCTATGATGGCATTTTCACCATGTCTGAGCAGATACAGAAGTTTGTAAAGGGTTTGGATGTCTTCTTCAGTTGTCTACGACCCAGATGATTGTATTTGAAGCATCTTTTTAGAGCATTATGGATCATGCGAAGATGACAGAGGGCATTCTTCGGGTATCACTGGGAGGCGCTAAGAAGGTTTACCATTTTGATGAGTTTAGAGGTCAGGATTCTTGTGGTGGAAGTACCAAAGTAGGCCAGTACAGACGGCTTTACAGATTTTAGGTGGTGGATTTTCTAGTTTAGTAGTTTAGGGTGGCCGTTCGGGCCCAATTGTACCTTTTCCTATTGAGACTGGTCGTAGAGGTTGTTATGTGTGCAATGATATCGGCCATATTACCAGGGACTTTCACCATCGGGTAATTCAAGCTACCCCTATTTTAGTTATGAGGGGTAGAGGTACTGGCAAAGGTGTGAGGGGTAGAGATAGTAGAGCTCATGGGGGTAATCATAGGGCCACTCAGGTAGTTGGTGATCGTGGGGCTACTCAGGCACCTGGTGTCATGGTCAGTGTTATGCTATACCAACCAGACTGAAGGCAGAGGCTTTGAATGCTGGGATTACAAGTATCGTCCTTGTTTCTTTTAGACCTGCATCTGTATTATTTGATCTTGGATCCACTTTCTTCTATGTGTCTGTGTATTTTTCTTTGGGTTTTGATTTATTATTAACCCTCTTGTGTTGGCTATTTGTGTATCTACCCCGGTAAGTGATTCTTTAGTGGTGGATCGTGTGTACCAATCTTGTGTTGTGACTTTTGCCCAGCATGAAACTTTGGTAGACTTGCTTGTGTTAGACATGGTTGATTTTGATATTATTTTGTGCATGGATTGGTTGGCTCCTTATTATGCTATCTTAGGTTGTTTTGCTAAGACTGTGACTTTAGCTTCGCCAGGTGTGCCAAGGATATCTTGGAAGGGTGCACTTCATTCGGGTCCTAAAAGGATTATATCTTTTGTTCAGGCTCGTATATTAGTTGGGAGGGGATATTTATCTTACTTGGCTCATATTTATAACACCAGTGTTAGTTAGCCTCTTTTTTTAGATTCTATCCGTGCTGTCTGTGAGTTTATGGATGTGTTCCCTACAGATTTTCTTGGTATGCCTCTGGATCGAGATATTGATTTTGTTCCCTACAGATTTTCTTGGTATGCCTCTGGATCGAGATATTGATTTTGCTATTGATGTTGAGCTGGGCATCAGGCCCATTTCTATTCTTCCTTATAGGATGGCCCTAGAAGAGTTAAAGAAACCGAAGGATCAGTTGCAAGGGTTGTTCGATAAGGGATTTATCTGACCTAGTATTTTACCTTGGGGTATGCCTATCTTATTTGTAAGAAAAAGAATGGGTTTATGCAGATATGTATTGATTATAGACAATTGAATAAGCTGATAGTTAAGAATTAAGATTCTATTCCTTGAATTAATGATTTATTTGAGCAGCTTCAGGGTGTTGTGGCATTTTACAAGATTGATTTGAGGTTTGGTTATCACTAGTTGAGGATTAGAGCTTTGGATATTTCAAAGACAGCTTTTAAAACTTGATATGGTCATTATGAGTTCTTGGTCATGTCTTTTGGGTTGACCAATACGCCTGCCGCATTCATGGAGTTGATGAACTGGGTGTTTCAACCATATCTCGACTCCTTTATTATTGTATTTAGAAATCCTTGTGTGTTCTAAGAGTGAGGTTGAGCATGAGGAGCATTTACGAACTGTGCTTCAGAGATTGAGGGATGAAAAGTTGTATGCCAAGTTCTCTGAGTGCGAGTTTTGGTTGGAGTCTATTTTTTGTTGGGTTCATATGGTGACTAAAGAAGATATTATGGTTGATCCAGCCAAGGTTGCAGTGGTTTGTGATTGGGCTAGACCTACTTCGCCCATTGAGATTTGGAGTTTTATTGGCTTGGCAGGTTATTATTCAGCGTTTTGTTGAGGGTTTTTCATCCATTGCAGCTTCATTGACCAAGTTGACCCAAAAGAAGAATTCTTTTCAGTGGTTCAATGCTTGTGAGGTGAGCTTTCAAATGCTCAAGAATTTGTTGACTTCTGCTACTATCTTGACTTTGCCCAAAAAGTGCGTGGGTTTTACCAACTTTTGTGATGCTTTAGGTGTTGGGTTAGGTGATGTGTTGATGGAGGAGGGCAAGGTGATTGCTTATGTGCACGTTAATTGAAGCTTAATGAGAAGAATTATCCTACCCATGATTTGAAGTTGTGCACAATTGTGTTTGCCTTGAAGTTGTGGAGGCACTACTTCTATATAGTCCGTTGTGAGATCTTCTCAGATCATCATAGCCTTCAGTACTTCTTCACTCAGTGAGATCATAATATGAGGCAGGCCATTAGTTTGGGTTACTTAAAGATTATGACTTGACTATTCTCTACCATCTGGGCAAGGCCAATGTGGGTGTGGATTCCTTTAGCCTAAAGTCAACTAACATGGGTATCTTGGCACATCTTTTGACCTATAAGAGGCCTTTGGCCTTAGAGGTTGAGTCTTTAGATAACAAGATAGTGAGGCTTGATATTTCAACACCTGGGCGTGTTTTGGCATTTGTAGAGGCTATATCTTCTTTGATGGAGCAGATTCGAGCTCATCACTTGAATGATGTTGGATTGAGGTTAATTTGAGATAAGGTGTTGAGTGGGGAGGCTAAGGAAGCCTCACTTGATTTAGTTGGAGTTTTGAGGATTGGGGCCTAAGTTTGTGCGTCGAGAGTAGGTGATTGGATTAGGTTGATCTTGGAGGAGGCCCGTTATTCTAGATATTTTATCCATCCAGGTTGAAACACCTTGGCTTTGAACCCATAAAAAATTTCCTAAGTTTGAGATTCTGGGCAAGGTACAGTTTAAGAATACCACTCGTATACTAGGGTATGACTAGTACCCACCATCTCGTATGATGGTCAGTCTAGGTTGATAGCATTTTTTCCAAGGTACGGTTTGGCCTCTCCCTAGTCCTATGTTAGGGTATTGATGTGTTAGATTTTTGTAGCACATTTAAGACTTTTTAACTTGAAATAATTGTAAGTTCTTAAGTAATTATTGGTGTTTTTGATGTTATTTCTTAAGATTTTGTAGGAAAGTCAAGGATGGGAAGAAAACATAGGAAAGATGAACAAAATAAGTAAAATCTGGTACAAGTAAGCTGATATGAGTCTACGACATTTTTTGCAAGCCGTCAGAGATTTGGTAAGCTACCAGAAAAAGGCGTCAGGAAGAACAGTGAATAAGAGTTGTTGGATGAGGGTGATGACATTCTCAATATGTCATCACAAGTGTGGTAAGCCGTCAGAAGATGTCGTCAAGTGGGACAGAACATGGTGAAATAAGCTGAAGGTCTGACGACATTTGCTACACGCCGTCACTCCTCTGGTAAGCCGTCAGAGGACATCATCAGAGTGAGGCAAAAAAGGTTAAGAAGGCACGACTTCTGATGACATATCTAAGACGTCGTCAGAAGCCTGATGATCAACACCAATATGTCGTCACCTATATCCAAGCTCAGCTGTGATTTTTTTATTTTATTACCTTAATTAGGCTTTAGTATAAATAACATCTTTTGGGGTTTTTGATTCATTCATAATTCATCTATCAGACAATTAACCTAGGGAAGAGAGGCACGTAACATTGCTCTTTTACATCAATTATTCTTCTTGTTTTTATCAACTATTTTTGGGTTTCTACCTTGTGATTCAATTGAAGAAAATACTTGTTGTTTTTCATCTAATCGTAAGTTATCCTTATCCTTATGAATTCAACTTATGATTTCGTTCATCAAATCATGAGCGTCTAATTCCATTAGCCGGGGTTATGGGATCCATGGATTAGGGTTTGATATGGTACTAGGTGTTTAACAGATTCAAAGAGTAGTGGAACATCTTAAAATTCTGTTGTTTTAACTGAACTCTGGTGGTTGCAAACATTAGGTTATGCCTTAGGTTTTATTTGCTTTTAACGGAGAAATAGACTAGAGGACGTGAATTATCAATAGAGACTCAAAAGGTACCAACCTTCTGTTTAATGATTAATGCCTTAACTGGATTAATCTACCTGAGATAGTATCCTTTTGGAAATAGATAAGGTATCTAAGTTTGAGAGAATTAGATAATAAATTATCTGGTGAGGTTGAGAGATAAGTCAGATAGTATAATCGTCAGGGATATTCTGCTATTCTAATCATTTCGAGAATCTCTAGCATTACCTAGTATCTGTCAATTCCTAAAACCCTTGGTGAACATAGCTCTGGTTTACCATTTATATTAATTACAAACATTAATATTGAAGTGACAACATTACTTGATACTTTCAAAACCCCCATCTTAATTTTGTATTTTCGTACTATTTGTTTGAATTGAACTTGTAGCTATAACTTCAAATTAGCTTAATCGCCACTCATATTATTCCCTGTGGATTCGATCCCGACTCCAAAATTGGGTAAATATATTGACAACGACCGCCTTACACTAATTTGAGGTGTAAGTTGAGCGTTATCAGGTATCAGTTGTATGTTGCCAAGTTATATGATATTTTGAGGACGACCCTGGTGATTTTGATAAAGGTACGACTCTAAGGGTTCTTCTCACACCTTAGGGTATGACTTGGCCCTATATGGTCATATGTTTGTCAGTATGGGGATCCCTTTTAAGGTCTAAGGTAATAGTTAGGGTACCACTCATACCCTAAGGTACGGTTTATGTAGGGTGGTCATACCCTCTTGGGTTGGAATTTTTAGCTTTCAATCTGAGGACATTTTAGACATTTCCCACCCCTAAACCCTTATGAACCACGACTTATAATATTATTTAGCCTTTCATTCTTGACTTAGACAAGATCTAAACACTCCTAAATCCTCTCTAAACTTCTCTTATAAGATTGTGCCTAGGGTTTATCAAAGAGGCCATCTAGAGACTTGAGGACCAAGAATCTCTCAGTGAATTATCTTGTATAAGAAACATAACTCCCTCATTGTTAGTTAGAAAATATCTTATGTTTGAACATGGTTTTGATTCTTAAATGGAGGTTTTGAAATCTAATGTTAAGGGTTTTGATGCATATTGTTGAGTATTATTTACTCTTGATTTAAATAATGTTTCATATATTTTAGGTGATGGTTTACATATGTGGGTGCTTGTTAATTGTAGTTTAATACATGGGTCATGGGTAACCCTAACCTTAATGATTTTACCTTGGTTTTGGTCTTGTTAAGGATGTGCCCACAAGATGTTTGTGAAAATGTCTAAAAGAAATTACTAGTCATATGTTAATGGTGTTGTGAACTAAGAAAATGGCTTAATGAGTATGAATGGTTTGAAAATGGTTTTGTAAAGGCCTTGTTGGTCATGAAATGGTTTAAATGGAATCCTTGGTGGTTTAATTGATTAAAATGGATTCGAGTACCTAAACCTTGGAGTTAATGAGTGTCCTTGTTAGATGATGGGTTAGAGCCCTAAAATCATATAAATGGTTGATTGAGATGGGTAATGTCATATGTATACTTGCAAGTAGTGTTACTATGATGATAACAATGAAGTGAATTTGGGAAAAAATTAACTAAATGGTTGGTTTTGTGTGAATAGTTTTAATTTTGGCTTTAAAACTGGATGTATTAGCCAAGCCGGGGAAGGCGAAGGTCTCAAAGGGACCAAAGCTGGAAACTCATGATTGTCTGTATGAGGTTTGTTCATGAGGACCGTATGCATAATGTCACACTTATATTCTTAGAGATGTACTAGTCATCTCATAGTCTCTTCGGCTCATGTGGAAAATACGTGACGGGCCCCTTTCAGCAGGTGGCACTGACCCCATATAGCCCATGGGTGAATTCTAAATGGAAAGGCTACACATCCCAGGTTAATGATTTCAAAGTTTATGCTAATCTTAGTCCCTACCCCGGCATGGTATGTATATATATATATGTATTGCATTGGTTATATGCATTAGTTGAATGGTCTTGAACAATTGGCATTATTTTATCCTTATCCTTGAGTTACTTGCTAGTGCTCTAACCTCTAATCGTCTTTGATGTTTTATCCCCACACGTTGCATGTTTTGATCATACTACACCTCTTACTCAGTGATTGGACTCGAGAACAACTTGTGGTGACTTGAAGTGGTGAGCTTTCATACTTCGAAAGGCCCTATTTCTTGCTTTGAGTTTCTCTTATATATTTATTGGCTTATACTTGAGTATTCGCCTTGGCTATGGTCGGGGGCATATCCCAACCGAATATTTCTTGGATTCTCTTTTAGAGGCTTTGTATGGACAAATTGTGGACTTGAGTATGTTGTTCTTTAGAAAAAGATTTGGTTGTTAGGATGTGTTTGTTAGATTGGTTGGGGATAGTTGACTTGTTTGAGTTGGTCATTATCATAGACCTATCCCAAAGTCCTTGGGTTGTACATTGCTCTATCTTACTATAAGTTTTGAGTTCATCCGACATTGGGTATATGTTGGTGGTTTAGTTTGGGTTGCAGGGCTATCTTTAGTCCTTGTTGGGCTTGAGATACCCATTATGACAAGGCCCTAGTTTGGGTCGTGTCAAGTTGGTATCATAGCCTAGGTTCATGGTCAGTTGGGTATCCACAAAGCCATGTCAAGTAGAGTCTCTTTTATGGATGTGTAGCACGCCACACTTATAAGAGAGGGGCTATGAGGCATTTGGGAATGTTTCACTTTCTTGTTGTCTTATTTAAGATACAGAGTCTAAGGTCTTTGCTTCTTCTGACTTCTATTTGTTCATCTTTCAGATCATGCCTCTAAGAAGATTTGAAGTTCATGCTAACCCTTCCATCTCAACTAGGGTCAATGTTAATGGGACACGTTCTACTTACGGAGTCCATACCCAATCTAGGGGTTTAGTTCATGACTGTCTTGTAGTTCCACTGGTTCCCTCTAGACCTCCTCCCTAGTCACCTCAAGGGGATGCTACCAATGTTGAGTTTCATCATTCCATTACTCTGTTGACAAAGTTGGTGGCTTCACAGCTTGAGCATGGTGCTCCGTTCGCTCCTTCTTTTGAGGCCACAAAGGTTGGCGAGTTCATAAGGTTGCATCCTCCTATGTTTACCGGTACCAAGGTTAAGGAGGATTCTCAAAGTTTCATTAATGAGATGGAGAAGATATTCAAGATTATTCATACTTTGGAGGTTGAAGGTGTTGAGTTTTCTTCCTACCAATTGAAAGATATGGCATACAAATGGTAGGAACAGTCAAGAGGTGAGGATACTAGTGTTGCCGTGTGGGAGAATTTCTCTAGTGCCTTCTTGGACCACTTTTTGGGAAGCGAAAGTAGAAGAGTTTGTGAATTTGAAGCAAGGTAGGATGTCTGTTAAGGAGTATGCCTTGAACTTCCATCAGTTGTCTAGGTATGCCCCTGAGATGGTTTCTAGCATGAAGGCTAGAATGCGTGAGTTTGCTTTGGGATTATCCAGTGAGTTAGCCCTTAAGAGAAAGGCGACTTTGTTGATCACAAGTATGGACATCTCTTGGTTGGTCGTGTATATGCAAAAAGTAGAGGAAGAGAAAAAGAGACAGGTTAAGTTTAGTAAAAGGCAGGGGAAGAAATTTAGGTCTTTTAAGAAAAGCGGTAGAGATGGTGGTAGGTGGCCAAAGAAGAAATAGGGGAGTTCAGATTCTTTCTCCTCGGCTTGTACTTATTACCTAAATTTGTCGGGTGATCTTCGATCTCAGTTTGATGGTGGATTCCAAGCACAGGGTTTCTAATCTCAGACTAGTGGTGCTCAGTCAGCTTTATCCCATCCTCCTTGTAGATTTTATGGAAGGTTACACCATGGATTCTGTGGAAAAAGGAAGGATAGGTGTTTTTCTTGTGGTCAGAGTGGTCACATGCAGCGTGACTGTTCTGATAGGATGGCTTTCGAGGCTAACAGGTTCCCTATTGGCTCTTCATCTGCTCCTCCATTAAAAGGTGGTACTTCTGGTATGCTTCTGGTACCGGCACTGGCCAAAATCGATTATATGCTCTTACATCTAGCCAAGATTCTAAGGCATCTCCCGATGTTGATATGGGTACGTTGTAAGTTTTCTTCCATGATGTGAATTGTTTACTTGACTTTGGGTCTACTCTGTCTTATGTGACACCTTTTGTGGCTGTTCATTTTGGTTTTGGTCCCCTGTGTTTGTCGGTTTCTTTTTCCTATTTTTACACCGGTAGGAGACTTTGTAGTTGTTTAGAGAGTCTATAGGGTGTGTGTGGTAGCTATTAATAGTAATGAAACTCTTATAGACTTTATAGAGTCATACATGGTTTATTGTGATATTGTTTTGGGGATAGATTGGTTGCATTCATGCTATACTTCCTTAGATTGTCGAACCCGCAAGGTCATGTTTAAATTCCCTAATGAGCCAGTCATTATATAGGAAGGGGGTTCGTAAGTGCTTAAAGGGAGGTTCATCTCATATCTTAAAGCTTTAAAATTGATCGCTAAGGGGTGTTTGTATCATTTGGCCTGAGTTAAATATTCTAACTCAGAAGGTCCTTCTCTAGAATCTTTTCCTGTGGTTAATGAGTTTCCCAAAGTATTTCCTAATGATCTCTATGGCATTCCTCCCGATAGGAAAATTGATTTTGGGATTAATCTTGTTCCGTACACTCGTCCGATTTCTATCCCTTCTTATGGAATGGCTTCGACTGAGTTGAAGGAGCTTAAGGAGCATTTAAAAGATCTCTTAAACAAAGGTTTTATCCATTCTAGTGTATCTTCTTGGGATTCTCCCATGTTTTTTATACATAAGAAGGATGGTTCCCTTCGAATTACATTGATTATCGTCAGTTAAATATGGTGACCATAAAGAATAAATATCCTCTTCCTAGGATCGATGATTTGTTTGATCAACTTCAGGGTGTGAAATATTTCTCTCAGATTGATCTTAAGTTGAGTTATCATTAGCTTAAGATTAGGGAAGTGGATATTCTAAATGGTCACTATGAGTTTCTAGTTATGTTTTTTGGGTTGACCTTTGCCCTGACGATATTCATGGACTTGATGAATTAGGTCTTCCCTTCATTTCTAGATTTGTTTGTCATTGTATTCATTGATGACATCTTGGTCTACTCTAAGAGTGAGGTGGATTATGTTGATTACCTTCGTGCGGTGTTGCAAGCCTTGAATGATTATCATTTGTATGTCAAGTTCTCTAAGTGTGAGTTTTGGTTGAAGGCTTTGACTTGCCTTAGTTATGTTATCTCTAGTGAAGGGAATATGGTGGATCCACAAAAGGTTGCAACAGTTAAGAAGTGGTCTAGACCTGTGACTCCAATCGATATTCAGAGTTTCTTAGGTTTAACTAGTTACTATAGAAGATTTGTGAAAAGTTTTTCGATGATAGATGCTCCATTTGACCCAAAAGAAGGTCTAGTTCTTGTGGTCGGATGCGTGTGAGGGTTGTTTTGAGAAGTTGAAGGATAAATTGACTTCGGCTCCAATTTTAGCCTAGACCAAGGGTAATGATTGCTTTATAGTGTATTATGATACTTCTCGTATTAGGCTTGGTTGTGTATTGATGCAACATAGTAGGGTGGTGGCCTATGCTTCTATGCAACTGAAAGTTCATGAGAGAAACCACCCTACTCATGATTTAGAGTTATTGGTCGTGGTTTTTGCATTGAAGATTTGACATCACTACCTCCATGGGTTCATGTTGACATATTTTTTACTCATAAGAGCCTACAGTATGTGTTTACTCAAAAAGAGTTGAATCTCGGGTAGATGAGATGGCTCGAGTTGTTAAAGGACTACGATATGAGTCTCCATTACCATTTAGTAAAGCTAACATAGTTGTTGATTCTCTTAGCAGGTTATCCATGGTGAGTTTAGCTCATGTGGATGAGGGTAAGTAGAAGTTGGTGAAGGACATCCACTGTTTGGCTAATCTTGGAGTTCGTCTCACAAACTTTGAGGATGGTGGTGTATTTGTGCATCTGGTATCATAGTCATCTTTTGTTTTAGAGATAAAGGAAAACTAAATGTTGGATCCCGATTTGATGAAAATTAAGAGTAATGTGGGTCAACAAAAGGTTATTGATTTTGCGATTGGTGGTGATGGTATCTTGAGGTACCAAGGTAGGTTATGTGTACCCAATGTCGATGGATTGAGGTAAATGATTTTGGCTGAAGCTCATGGATCTCGTTATGCTATTCATCCCGATTTTATGAAGATGTATCATGATCTTAGGGAGTTTTATTAGTGGAATAATATGAAGCAAGATGTGGCTAGTTATATGGCTAAGTGTATGGTGTGTCAACTAGTAAAAGTTGAGCACTTGAGACCCAGTAGTTTGTATTAACATATAGAGTTTCCCAAATAGAAGTGGGAAGTTATTAATATGGATTTCATTATCGTTCTTCCCTGATCTCAGAATCAATGTGATTCTATTGTGGTCATTATGGATAGAATGACCAAGTTTGCTCACTTCTTACTGGTAAGGACTAGTTATTTGGTAGAGAATTATGATGAGTTGTATCCTTCAAAGATTGTGAAGTTGCATGGTGCTCCAGTTTCTATCATCTTGGATCTTGGTACTCTGTTCTCATCTCATTTTTGGAAGTCATTTCAGAAGGGTTTTGGAACTAAAGTATGCCTTATTACCATTTTTCACCTGCAGATGGATGGACAAGTGGAGAGGGCCACTCAAACATTGGAAGATATGTTGCATTTTTGTGTGATATATTATGGGGGTAATTGGTACGACCATTTGCCTTTGATTGAGTTTGCCTATAATAATAGTTACCATTCTAGCATTGGCATGGCTCCTTTTTAGGCGTTGTATGGTAGGAGATGTCGTTCTCCTATTGGGTGGTATGAAGTTGGTGAGGGTAAGTTGCTTGTCCTTGATTTAGTTCACCAAGCCCTGGAAAAGGTGGAGGTGATTCATGATAGGTTGAAAGCTGCTTAAAGTTGACAAAAGTCCTATGCGAATGTGAGATGCAGGGATTTGGGGTTTAATATTAGCGATAGGGTATTCTTGAAGGTATCTCCCATGAAGGGAGTGATGCGGTTTGGTAAGAACGGGAAGCTTAATCCCCAGTATGTTGGTCCATATTTTTTTTTGAAGACGGTCTGAGGAAGCTACTTAGGAAGCAGAAGAGGACATGAAGTTTGAGTATCCGCATTTGTTCCACCTTTGGAAAACTCATGCTTGAGGTATGTGTGCTCTTCTTGCCTTTGTCATATATCTCTATTTTCTATCTTGGCTAAAGGTTAGTTGATGTGTGTCAATGTGTTAACTCGTGCTTGTGCTTTCCTTACCCATTATTCGAGGATGAATGATCCAAGTGGGGGAGAATTGCAACATATTGGCTTTGAACCCCAAAAAAGTTTCCTAAGTTTGAGATTCTGGGCAAGGTATGTTTAAGCATACCACTTGTATGCTAGGGTACGACTAGTACCCAACCTCTCATATGATGGTTAGTCTAGGTTGATAGCATTCTGTCCAAGGTACGTTTTTGCCTCTCCTTAATCATATGTTAGGTTTCCAGTTGTATGTTGCCAAGTCGTATGATGTTTTGAGGATGATCTTGATAATTTTGATGAAGGTATGACTCAAAGGGTACTTCTCATACCTTAAGGTACGACTTGGCCCTGTATGGTCGTATGTTGGTCAGTATAGGGGTCCTTGGTGAGGTCTAGGGTATGAGTTAGGGTACAACTATACCCTAGGGTACAGTTCATGTAGGGTGGTCGTACCCTCCCGGGTTGAAATTTTTAGCTTTTAAGTTGTGGATATTTCAGACATTTCCCACCCCTAAAACCTTATGACTCATGACCTATAACATTATTTGGCCTTTTATTCCTTACTTAGACAAGATCTAAACACTCTTAAATCCTCTCTAAATTACTCTAACAAGATTAGGGCTAGGGTTCATCAAAGAGGCTATCTAGAGAATTGAGGACCAAGAATCTCTCCGTGAATCATCTTGTATAAGGCATTTAACTCTTCCCTCAATGTTAGTTCAAAAATACCATGTGTTTGAACATCGATTTTGATTCTTAAATGGTGATTTTGAAATCCAATATTGAGTGTTTTGATGCATATTGTTGAGTATTGTTTATTCTTGATTTAAATAATATTTTCACATATTTTTGGTGATGGTTTGCATATGTGGGTGCTTGTTGATTATGGTTTAATACATGGGTCATGGATAACCCTAGCCTTAATGGTTTTACCTTGGTTTTGGTCTTGTTAAAGGTGTGGCCATAAGGTGTTTGTGAAAATGCCTAAAACAAATTACTAGTCATATGTTAATGGTGTTTTGAACTAAGGAAATGGCTAAATGAGTATGAATGGTTTGCAAATGGTTTTGTAAAGGCCTTGTTGGCTATGAAATGGTTTAAATGGAAACCTTGGTGGTTTAATTTATTAGAATGGTTCGAGTCCCTAAACCTTAGAGTTAATGAATGTCCTTGTTGGATGATGGATTAGAGCCCTAAAATCGTATAAATGGTTGATTGATAAGGGTAATGGCATGTGTGTACTTGAAAGTTGGTATTACAATACCAACAAAGTACCTTTGGTAAGAAATTGACTAAATGGTTGGTTGTGTGTGAATGGTTTTAATTTGGGCTTTAAAGAGAAATATATTAGCCAAGTCGGGGAAGGCAGTGGTGTGGGGGGACCAATGCTGGAAACCCACAATTATTGGTGTAAGGTTTAGTCATGATGGCCGTGGGCATGATGTCACACTTATATTCTTAGAGATATACTAGTCATCTTATATTCTCTCCAGCTCGTGCGACAAGCATACACCGTGGCCCTTTCAGTCGGTGGCGCTGACCCCATATAGCCAATGGATCTAAACTGTAAGGTTACACATCCCAGTTTAATAATTTTAAAATTTATGCTAATATTATTCCCTACCCCAGCATGGTATGTATATATATATGTATTTCAATGGTTATATACATTCAATGGTCTTGAGCTATTGACATTATTTTATCCTTATCCTTGAGTTACATGCTAGCATTCCAAACACTAACTATCTTCGATGTTGTATCCCCACACGATGTAGGTATTGGTCATACTACACCTCCTACTCAGTGATTATACTCGAGAATAACTTATGGTGACTTAAAGTGGCGAACTTTCATACTTCGGAAGGCCCCATTTCTTGCTTTGAGTTTTTTTATGTCTTTATTGGCTTAGACTTGAGTGTTGGTTTTTCTATGGTCGGGGGCATGTAATGACCAGATATTTCTTGGATTCTCTTTTAGAGTCTTTGAATGGACAAACTGTGGACTTAGCTATGTTGTGCTATGGAAAGGGATTTTGTTGTTATGATGTGTTTTTTTAGATTGTTTGGAGATGGTTTGACTTGTTTGGGTTGGTAATGGTCATAGACCTTTCCCAAAGTCCTTGGGTTATATATTGCTCTATCTTACTATAAGTTATAAGTTCATCCGACATTAGGTATATATTGGTGGTTTGGTTTGGGTTGCGGGGTAATCTCTGGTCCTTGTTGGTCTTGAGATACCCATTACCATAAGACCCTGGTTCTGGTCGTGTTGTGACTAAGATGTATCATGATTTAAGGCATCACTACTGGTGAGGTGGTATGAGGCGATATATGGTGGACTTCATCGCTCGTTGCCTTAATTGCCAGCAGGTGAAGTCCTAGCATATGAGACCTGGTGGATTGCTTTAGAGATTACCCATTCCCGAGTGGAAGTGGGAACGGATCACTATAGACTTTATGACTGGTTTTTCTCATACATCTCATGGTTTTAATAGTGTTTGGGTTATCATAGATCAATTGATCAATTCATCTTATTTTATTCTGGTTCAGGTCTCGTTCAGTGTTGAGAGGTTGGCCTGTGTCTACATTCGTGAGATTGTGCATCTGCATGGTGTGTCAATATCCATTATTTCAAAGAAAGAGTTTGCGTTCACATCTTACTTTTGGGAGACTTTTCAGGATGAGTTGGACACTCGGGTTGATCTTCGCACAATATTTCACCCCTGACTGTTGGCCAGTCAGAGCGGACTATTCAGGTTTTAGAAGATATGCCCTGCGCGTGTGTGATGGATTTTGGTGGCTAGTGAGAGCAGCATTTGGCTTTAGCAAATTTTGCACATAATAATTGCCACCATTTCAGTACTGATATAGATCTTTTTGAGGCATTGTATGATAGGCGTTGTTGCTCCATAGTGGATTGGTTTGATGTTTCATTGGTGAGACCTCGAGGTAGAGAATTGCTTTGTGAGTCTTTGGATGAAGTCCAGTTCATTTAGGATAGACTTAGAGCTGCTCAGGGTAGGCAAAAGTGTTATTCTAATCGTAGACTCCGTGCCCTAAGATTTGGTATTAGTGATCGTGTTTTCCTTTGAGTTTCACTCATGAAGGGTGTGATGAGGTTTGGTAAGAGGGAAAAGCTTAGCCCCAAGTATCTTGGTCTATTTGTGATTCTTCAAACTGGTGGTGATATGGCTTATGAGTTAGCTTTTCCCCCTAATCTATCAGTTGTTCATCCATTTTTTCATATTTCTGTGCTTCATTGCTATATTCCTAATGAGTCTCATGTCATCCGTCGGGAGTCGGTTCAGTTATATGAGCGGTTTTCCTTTTGTTGAGGAGTCGGTCTCCATTTTGGCTAGGGATGTTAGGCGATTGCGGTCTAGAGTTATCCCTGTAGTTAAGATTCAGTGGTGATATCCACTAGTAGATGAGACTACTTGGGAGGTTGAGTATAATATACATAGTTTCTATCCCCAGCTCTTTAGTGATTCAGGTATTTCCTTGCCTTAGTTTGAGAACGAACTAGACTTTTAGCGGTGGATGATGTAACGACCTGAAAATTTTGATGAAATTTGTGATTTTGTGTGATTTGATTGTTTTAGCCCTCCCTATAGTTGCATTATGGTATTTCTGGAGTGTGGGGGTGATTGTCATGATTCTTGATGCATTTTGGTACCATTTATGCGATATTGTAGTTTTTTATGGCTTTTTGAGCCTTATTTTGGACCTATGTGGATATCTTTTGATCTATACAATGGATAGCTGAATAAACTATGCCAGCAGGTTTGGAATATCAATTTTAGGTTAGGTAGACCTTTGGTTCGGGTCTTGGCATACCTGAGCTCATTTCGACCTATTGGTCTAAAAGTTGGAAAATTGGAAATATGAGTTGGGGACCCATATTTGGTCAAAATAATCTCGAATGAAAAATCCGACTTCACCAGCAGATTCGAAATGTTAATTTTAGGGTGGTAACATATTTGGTGTAATTTTATGGCTTTTAAATCTCATTTCGATCCTCGGTTTGGAAAATTTTGCGAAATTGGGATTTCGAGTTTCGGTATCAACTTTATGAAAAAGATGTTTTTTCAAATATTCAACTTCACCAACATATTTGGAATGTCGAATTTAGTATGGTTACATAGTTCATTTGTATATATAGTACTCCGAATAAATTTTGGACACCACGTCGAAGTCCGAATTAGAATTAAAATAAAATTAAAAAACTACTTTTTATCTATAGCTGCTGCAGAAAATCTGCACTATGAATTGCAGTTTTTGGGTCCATTTTGCTTATTTTTCATCTTGTCTCTTGAGAGTTAAACCCTAAAATAGTTTGGGAGTTTAAAAGTGAAGTTTGTGGGAGCTTGGGTACCATCATGGCAACACCTGGGTACTCATTAATAAAACATTGGTACCATCATGGCAACACCTCAGTAACATTGGCAACACATTTTCAAAACCCTCCCCAAGGGATATGCTAGGGGAGAGATATTGTAACACCTTATTAAACCCTTTTTAAGGGATATGCCAGAAAGGAGATATGAGATATGTGAATTTTATAAAAGTTGATGAACTTCCCATGGGTCCTACGTCGGGAAGCTTTAGCTCGTTGATGTATACAGGGATTGTGCGATGATCCGGGAGGTTGTGCGATGACCTAGTGCATCATCATCATTCTTATCATCATCATATACATTGCACTTACTTTATTGTGTTACGTATTGTTGTATTGCCATATTAACTTGTCATCTATGTATTTGTCATATTTTTCTTTACTTGTATTTGATGATCTTGTATATACATGTTCTCCCTTGTTGTATTTATATGTGATATCATACATATTTATGTCCTATCTTGGTGTGATATTGCAATACATGTGATATATTAGAACTGACAGGGCAAGCGGTGTTAGCTATCATTATGGGATATTTTCTAATTGCAGGTTACATGTCCTTAGTGTGTATTTTGTATGCTTCATTTTTTACTTTGCTCGGTCATCCTATGATCCTACTGAGTACAAGTGGATCGTTATCACTCCTCTTTCACCCTTTTGGTGTAGCTTCATATGCAGGTGCGCCTTAAACTGGTTGATTTCGGGCACCTTCAGATTACTCAAGGTAGCGATTGGACATTCTTATGTCTGGAGTTCACATCTATCTTTCTGTATTAGTTATGTCTTGATTAGTATTCGGAGACAAATATTTTTCCTTTGTGGTTATTTTTCTGATGTATTTAACTCCTGGATAGTATTAATAGTTCTTACACTTTTGACGTCATATTTTGGGAGTTATGACTGCATATGTTGATTTTATTCTTTCCACTTTTATTATATCTATGTGGTTCATCTTTGTTCTAGAAGTCGTACCTTGGGGGAATTTCTGTCTTTTCCCTGTGTGTATCAGTTTGGGTGAGAGGCATACTTGTTAAGGTTTGCTATGACAAGTGTCATCATGACCCTTGTTTTTGGATTGTGACATTTAAATAAGCCAGAGGTGAAATAAATTGACCAATAGATGCTAGACATGTGTTGAAGGAAGGTGAAAGGGTGTGTGAGAATGAGTAATGAAAAATCGTGATAGTCGAGTCTTTTCAAAACGCACCTTTTCCCAAGCGTCATTATTACTTTAAATTGTTCAGTGTATGAAGAAAAGAGTTTTGTTAATAGACAACTTAAAAGGTTTATTTTTTACAACATATTAAATATTTACTTTGTAGACCACACATAGATTAATTATTATCTATTATGAGGCTAGTTGATGACTTAAGTGTATCATCGATTTCGTACATAATAGATAATAAATAAATTGAGATCGATAATATACAATAAAAAAGCCAATTTCGACTGCACTTCATCACCTTTGAAAACAGAATACTAATAGGTGACATTTACAAGTTGTCTAGTGCATTTGGCAAAACAAAAAGAAGATACAATGCCAAATGAGCCCACGACAATTTAACCAAGTCATACTTCCTACAAGAACATGACCTTTTTTATAGATCAACTTTGGCGAAAGGACCACAACCAAGCACGGTGAATTCATTGGTGCTTCCATCTATGTTGTTTACATACAATGTATCGCCCTCGGTCATGTTTTTCCTCAACATCTTCTCAGCTTTAGGAATAAATGTAGTCCTTGAATTGTTTACCTCCGCATACCTTTTCCTGAATATTTTACCAAACCTATGAGCAATTGAATTAAAGATGGCCGCCATTGGATACTCTCTTTCACCGAGCAACATTACATTGAGCGACTCAACAATGTTTGTGGTCATGATGTTGAATCTATTACCTGGAAAGTGAGCTCCACTCCACTTTTTAAATCCAACGTCATACTTGAGGCAAGCTGCTGCGTCAAGATATTTTTCTTTAAGAGTTGAAGTAGTCATTAAACTCATCCAACGAGTATGCCTTGGCCACATGGTAATACACATAGAGATAATCTCCACAATGGCGATTCACTCAAATATTTTCACCGAGATGTCTCATTCAAACACCATGGTGTGCAAGCGGATAGTGCTTTGCGAAGCCATTGTCCTTGCTTATGTGTATGTCGAAGATGACGCATGATTTGGGTTCATCGATGACAACAGACTTAAGCTTCTCGAAGAAGAAGCCCCACAATACATCATTCTTCTTGTCCACCACACAATACAATAAGGGATAGATATACTTCTGCGTATCTTGTGCGACAGTGAACAACAACACACCCTCGTACTTGCCAGACAAATGTGTGCCATCAATGACAACGACCTTTCTCATATGTGCATATCCATGGACAGAAGCCCCAAATGCCATAAAGTAGTACATAAAATTGTCAGACTCCTCTTTGATCATAAGGAAGTTTTTAGACCCGAGATTGAAATTGTTAAAAACATATGAAAAAGCGGGCAACACTGCATGTCCGTGCTTGGGTGTTCGTCAAACTATATTTTTCATAATGACACCTCTCATCCAATACTTTCAATAGCTCGACCTGCAATGTATCTCCCTAAAGACGATCTCTCTCGATCTTGGACCTTTGTCGTCGATGAAAATGTTCAAACAAAGTGAGGCAATGACGTCCACAGTGACATTCTTATGATTTCCCGTGACATGTTCAATGCCACAACTATGCTCACCCATGTACTTGTAGATTTGAAACCTACTCGATTCTCCGTTCGCACCTGCGCATCATCCACCGGCAGGTAGGATCTACACACCTCACCCTGTAGTATTTCTTACTAGTCTTCTCTGTTATGTAATTGAAAGAATTTTTCACCAATGCTTTCTTCCAAAAAAGTTTCAATATTTTCTTGTCCTTGAATGTTTGTCCTACAAAAATATCGATTCCATCCAAGAAAGAGTGGCTTGCTTGTGGTCCAGACTATCCCTCCTCACCTTCATACTCCTCTTCTTCAAATTTTTCAGAATTATTCCATCCGTGACCATCTATGCACTCGTATTCCATTAAGCTCTCATCTAGTGCTGGGGGTGGGGGTGGGATGATGCAGAAGCTTGTTTCCAGGAATTTTCAACAACTTTAACCCACAATATAGGCTTGAAATTATCGGAATCAACTCAAAGCATGTCCAATTTAATGTGTCTATCATTCCTTATGAACGTTGGATAGATTTTCCCCTTCTGTTTATTACGTAACTAATGACCACATCACTTGGATCACAACTTAATTCTCCGCTCTCCATTACGCTTTTAACCATATTGGAGTATGAACCATTATGACGAAGAGTAATGGACACTATCTCTTTAGACGTGGTTTTCTAAATCCAACATTTAGGAGTCTCCTCCCATTCACTCAAAAATTCACCACCACCAACCATATATTCTATAATAGACATGATATACCTCGATAATAGTATTTAATAGACCCAACTAGTGGCTTATGATCGTAGACATAATATATAGTAGTCGTCTTCTTCTTACCTGCTTTTCATACAGTACGTAATATCACCTCTCCAAATCGATTTCAAAATGTGGAACTGATTTTTAAGACTTTTGATGAAAATGAATAAAAATGTGGGGATAAAAATATGAGAAAATATCTTAAAACAATGGAGGTAATGTCACATTTTGATAAATGCCAAAAAATTGACAAAAATAGCCAAAAAATTGCAGAAAAATTGGGAAATAGTGGTTGGTAGTCTAGCTTGGTTGAGAAGCTTAAGCTTTTTATTTTTTCTAATTAAATATCTAAAAATTTTATTTTTGGACATGGGCTAAAATTTAGTTTATGAAACATAGGAGTTGATAAAGGAGTGAGACGAAAGTGCACGTTTTTAAACTTATGTTCTAGAGTTGACCCTTTTTTTATGGACTCATTAGGGTTTCTCTTTTTCCAATTTTTCAAGACTAGTTCCTCTTTGTCAAAATAAATTATGAAAAGTGTCTCCTTTCTCAACTGTCCCTCCCTAGTAAGTACTGTGATCCTAACACTTTTTAAAGAAAAAATGCTCTATTTCCATCTTGAACTATACGCGAAAAGGCTGGGACGCTCCCAAATTTGAGGATGGTCCTATTACCCCTTGAATTAATTAAAATCATATTTTCACAACCTTAGTGCCTACGTGGCACACACTTGTGCCTACGTGGACCCTTCAATGTGTTTTGCTACGTATGTTTCATGTAGGCACTAAGGTTGTCAAAATTATGATTTTAGTTAGTCCAGGGGTAATTGGACCCTCCTAAAGTTCAGATACGTCTCAGCCTTTTCGTGTATAGTTCAAGGTGGAAATAGAGCATTATAAACATACTTATAAGTCATTTTCAAGTTACTTATGAAAAGGACTGCTCCAATATTCAACTATTCAATTAATTCAATTGACCGGTGCAGGTAGGTAACATCAGTTTATAGTCTTTGTTAAGTAAGTGCAAAGTACAATATACATCTTTATTTAATATGTTTATTTAATTTTAACTTTACACTAAATTTTAAAAATTAAAAAGAAACTTTTGTATTTTATAATATGAAACTAAAGATATATAAAATGTACTAAAATATTCTTTAATTGTATGGTCTTAAATATGTTTTATGAAAATTAAAACTAAAAAAGTTGTCAAAAAAAAAGCGACGTTCTTTCTAAAATGGATTAAAATAAAAAATAGAACAAAGAAATTGAATCCAAAATATTAAATTATACCCGAAAGAACTATCTTTATCAAGTCCAATCATATCTTGCAAATATATACATTATACGCAGAGACGTCCAACAAACAAATTAGGTTGAATGATCATATTAAAATAGGTTGAGTTAATGAATACATAGGTTAAAAGTTACTTAGACTAAAAGAGATACAATATCAATAGCGCAAAATCTGAAACAAATAATAAATTCTAAAATCAACAATATAAAGATAGAAGATAAACACAAAATCGGATTAATTGGAAATTATAACTATAGAATGTTGAGATCATTAATTAATGGAGTCCAAAAAATTACCTATATAAGATAACCCTCAAGAGAAAAGTTTTCTCTAACAAACAACTTGTTTAGCAATAAAGATCCTAGTCCACTCTCACAGGAGTTTTACTCATCAAAATTAGCATTCAAAATAATTAACAAGAGTTTCACTCATCAAAATTAGCATTCAAAATAATATCTAATAAAATAATATAATGTAGTATTTATACTAGATTAGAATAAGATTAAAGACTAATAAGGATTCTTACAAAGATACTCTTGATGAAGTATGGTCAAAGGACCTATTTGGTTATAAAAACTGAAAGTCTTTTTTGGAAAAAATATTGACAAATTATTTGGCCATATAATTAATTATCATTTTTTAATAAGAAAATGTAAGTTCGCAAAACCTAGAAAAAAGTAGTTTTTGAGCCAATATCTGTATTTTGGGTACTTTTATAAATCTAAATTTACCATAATTTTTTTATATTTCAAATATAAGAAAAGATACCCCTCTAATTCTTGTCTCTTGATGAACTAATGAAAATGTGTATACTCATTCATTTAAGTAAAGTCCGCTAGTGATTGAAACTTATAATCTATTTTTGAGCTATAGGTGACAAAAGAGTTTTAAAATGAGGTGTAGGTCACACAAGTCTTAATAATTGAGTGGAGGTGACAATTACTTTATTATGGATTAAGAAAGTTGAGTAAGTTTGAGAATAGCCAAGAGGTTTTTAAATTTACTCTTTGATCCAAATGTTTACCTAATATAATGGGAAAAAAGAGAAACAAAGGCGTGTTTTTCTCTCTTCTCATCCATTGTTGTTTTCTCTCTCTTAGTAATTTTTGTTATTCATTGTTGCTGCTGCTTTATTCATCATCTTCTGCTTCATTATCATCATCTTCATCTTCTTCTTGTTAACCATTGTTGTTGTTGTTGTTACCGCGACTGTTTCTATTTGATAAATTTTTAAGTCAAATTTTGTTTCGTACATCACTTTCCACTTTGGCATTGCTTCATAGGAGACTTTGGTAAGTCAAATTATAATTTTTAGTTGAATTTGTCATCTGGGTAACTGATATTGTGCTATTTTTTCAATAATATATAGCACGCAAACATGAATGCAACATAAGAGCCATTGGTTTAAACAGATCAATCATCTGTTTTGACAGATGAGACATCTGTTTCAACGAAAGACTCATGTGTTGGATTCATGTTTATGTTTCTACAGTGCCGTAATATAAATCGAACAGATGGGTCATCTGTTATAATATTTGACCCTTCTGTTGCAACAAATTAGTTATCTGGTGCAACATGATAAATAGCTATTGTAACATATTAGTAACCCGTTGCGACAGAACCTGAACTTGATTCCAAGAGACGTGTTGTCTGATGCAACAGGATAAATATCTTTTGCAATATATTATTAACCTGTCGCAACAAAACCTGAACTAGATTCCAACAAATAATACATATAGGTTACAATGTATTAGTAACCTGTTGGAATAGAACCTGACCTCGATTCCAACAGATCATTGTCTGTTGCAACAGGTAAGTCATCTGTCACAACAAGTTAATTATTTGTTGCAACATGTCACTCATCTATTGGAATCAGCTTTAAAGGTGCCTTAGTACTATAACATCTATCCTAATAGACACTTCATCTATTGTAATAAATATATAGTTTGTTTCAACATAGGATTCACCTATTACAACAAATGACTCATCTGTTGAAATCAGCTTCAGGAGCGTAACATGAATCCCAACAGGTAAGTAATCTATTGTGACTGATCACTTACCTATTGCAACAGATTACACATCTGTTGGGATTTATTTATGACACTATAAAATCACAATTAACTTTTTTTAACAAATTACTTTATTTAGGTACCACTAATGGAGGGATCAATAATAATAGGGGTGAATTGTCATGGTCAGTGGATCGAGAAGAGCAATTGATATGTATGATATTTGAAGAAGGGTAAGATTCTAGAAACGATAGTTATGACAGCCCAAAGTGATATTTCGTATGATAATTTTGTGAACTTAATAATCAGCTATTGTGGACTGAATTGTCAACTAGAAGAACTCGTGATCAGCTACATGCACAGTTTTTTTAAAAATCAGAGGGTACTACCTTTCAAGATAATCAATCAGGTTTGGTTGCATTCTTATCTTAGTGATTCAAGAGAGAATGAGAACCAGAACATAGAAGAAAAACATCAACAAGGCATCTTTGATGATAGGTTGGATGATCTAGACATGAATATTTCAGATGATGATCAGACACTTACGCTCATTGATGCAACCAATACGGTGGATAGTTCTACTCGATCGACCCAGTCTATAAATCTTCAAGACGATGGGATCGTCTTTTTTAATGGAATGTCATTCAAGGACAATAATGAACTAACCACTTTGCTTATTTCTTGCTTTAAAAAAGATTTTAGAATAAAGAAGGTGATTAATTCGAGCAGTGTCTTTTGCTACAGGTGGTGGTTGAAAGCGGTGAAGTACGTAAGTTCTGACAGATTCATCATTCATAAACATAAAAAGCATAACACATGTAGTTCAGAGCAAATCTCGGGCCAAAATCCTCACGCCACGGCAAAGGTCCTCGGTGAATATTTCAAGAGTTATTTCTCCGATGGCAAAGGCCCCTTTATAAGGGTTATGGCCAATCAACTCCTTAAGGAATTGAGTGTTCTTAGCAGTTATTGGAAGATATATACGGCCATGGGGATTGCCAAGGACTTGGTTAGGGGGACACGCAAGCATGGGTATGCAGTCCTGGATGCCTATCGTTAACAGATTGAGTCCACAAATCCCATAAGTAAGACGACATTGGATATTGATGAAAGCAGAAGGTTTAAGTAATTTTTTGTATCCTATGGTGCTTGGATTCAAGGTTTTCGACATTTGGAAAAAGGCATTGCCGTTGACGGTACCTTCTTGAGGAGCAGGTATAATGGAGTTCTTCAGCGGCGGTGGTGCAGGATGCGGAGAATCACATCTTTCCTATCACTTTTTATGTAGTGGAAAATGAATGTGATGACTCTTATGGATTTTTTTTGAACAACTGCGAAGCTGTGTCGAAGATACCGAAGAGTTGTGTTTTTTTTAGATAGGCATTCAAGTATGCCAAAGACGGGTTCAATTTTCTTAACTTCAGCTTATTTTGGTTGTTGCATCAGGCATCTTGGAGAGAAGATTCGGACCAACTATCACAACGAAAGGGTCGTGACCCTTTTTTATAGAGCAACTAAAGCATATAGTTCAGAGGAGTTTTCAGACAATTTCAATCAAATAATGGATGTGCATCCCAAGGTAGTAGAACTTCTCGTAAGTATTAGTTTCGAGAGATGGAGCCGAGCATTCTGTCTGGCAGATAGGTACATTCTTATGAATTTAATGTCTTAATTGAGTTACAAGTTTAGTATGATGTCGTACTAAGTAATTTTTTTGTATAGGTACAATATTATGATATCAAACATATCTAAATTGGTGAATTCATCATTTGGCGATGAAAGAGAATTTCCTATTAAGGCTTTGTTTGAAATAATAAACAAGAAGTATGGCTGATTTTTTAATGAAAGATGTGTGCAGTTTGTGGGCCCAAGAAGTACCCCATTTGTTCTAGAAATCAAAAAAATAATATCAACGAACATCAGTTTGGAGAACAGGTTATTATCTCATCAAATAGTAGATTACAAATTCAGTATCACCGGTCATGGTGACGTTGCCACGGTTGATCTTCAAATAAGATCTTGTACGTGCAGAGTTTTTGACTTGGACAAAATACCCTCTCTACTTTCTATGGTGGTGCTTCGAGGTTAATATTGTCCAAAATATGGACCTAAAATGTACGGGCACTCCTCTCAATATTATTCGGTAGAAAATATAAAATGGTATATAGTGGGCATATTGCTCCAGTGCCTCCCGAAGAATCTTGGGTTGTTCATGCAGAGCTTTTGGGGAGATTAATACCTCCTTTATATAATTAACCAAGTACTATCAAACCGGGAATAAATCCATATAATAGGAGGCGTGGAGTCGGAGAATCATTTTTATCAAGAAAAAATAAGTGCTCCATATGTAAGCGCGTTGGCCACAAAAAAACTACATGTCTGGATCGTAATCCACCATGATCATTGTAATTGCAAAAACTTGTGTTGTTTGTTGTGGACTTTTATATATTTAACTCATTTTTGTGAATGTAATGTTATCATTTATTATATATGAAATATCTTTTTTAATAACTTGTGCATCAATAAAAAGAGGCAAAACATAAACTAAATAATACAGCAGACCATAATTATTTTACACAGATTACCCATCAGTGGAAACAGATGGACATTAGCTGGAAGAACACAACACAGTTCCATTAAACTGGAATATTTTGCTCCAACAAATAACAAGTCTATCGCAATAGATGGATAATTTATTGATAGAAACCCAATCGATGACCTATCTGTTCCAACACATGGTCCATCTGTTAAAAGAACTCAAAAGCCAAAATTGATATTGCTACTAGATTCAAAATTTCTCCTTACCTCCAACCATCAATATGTTAACATGTTTGTTTAGAAAAAATAGACAGAATCAAAATGGAATAAGAATTAAAAACCCAAAGTTGACTAAAAATAAAATTTTCATTAAACAGAAAATAAAATACATTAGGTATAGATCCGATATACAAAAATTAAAATACATACGCTAAAAGAAAAAACACATTCTATTTTTTATTATTATCATCATCATTATTAATAACAGCCAGCCAATCAACTCGTAGCAGCAGGGCCCTCATCAGCCTCTGTATCTCTCTGAACATCATTGCTCTCACGGCGACCAACTCTTTCTGCAGGTCATTAACCTGCCTTTGAAGTTCCCGCACTGTGTCACGCAGAATAGTAATATCCCAAATAGGATCAACCATATCTAGAACACACATGAATTAACAAATGTAAAGAAAAGAGTCCAAATGTAATACAACACATACTACCTACTAGTAGATTTACACCGAAAAATACTTACCTCAATGAGAAAGAAATATGCTCTTTGAAGAGAAGTGGTTGAAGATGTCACACGAAAAGAAAAAATGCAAAAAATAAATAAAGTTGAGTAGAATGAAGATAAAAGAGCGACCTATTTATAGAGGATTTAATCTGGATGTGTCAGGCCAAAAGGCACGACTGTTCAACTCCATTGTATTAATTACATTCAAACTGGTGGCATTTTGTTTTTCGTGAAAAGTTGCAACTTTTTCTTTACATTAATACTTCTCACCTTTTCAAAATAGTTTGATACTTGAAAACAATTGTTATTTTTGAGCTGGCAATAGATCATCTATCTGTTGCAATAGATTTACCATCTGTTGCAACAAATGGTCTGTCAAAATAGATTTACCATCTGTTGCAATAGATGGTTTGTATGTATAACAGATTAGACATCTGTTGCATCATATGTATTATCTGTTGTGACAGATGAATCATCTATTAGAGGAGATGTTTTAATTTCTTCTAACAGTTTTAATTTGTTTTAGCAGTTGATTCATCAGTTACAATAGATGGAGAATTTGATTTATCAGCTATTTTAAATATGTTAGATAAAAAGTCATGACTCTTCACCTCTTTTTAATAGATGTTACATGACTTCAGATGAATAAACACTGTCTGATCTATCGCAATACATTTACAATTTGTTGCAACGGATATGTATTATCTATTGTGACATATAGACCATCTTTTGGAGGAGATATTTTTATTTCTTCTAATAGTTGATTCATCAGTTGTAACAAATGGAGAATTTGATATGTCGGCTGTTTGGAATGTGTTAGATAAAAAGTCACGACTACCTCTTTTTTAATAATCATCACATACGTGCAGATGAATAAACACTGTTTGGTCTATCGCAACAGATTTACCATCTGTTGCAACATATGGATTATCTGTTGTGACAGATGGATCATATATTGAAGGAGATATTTTGATTTCTTCTAACAGCTGATTCATCAGTTGCCACAGATAGAGAATTCAATTCATCAGCTATTTTGAATGTGTTAGATAAAAAGTCACGACTCTTCACCTCTTTTTTAATAGTCATCACATGCGTGCAGATGAATAAAGACCATCTGATATGTCTTGATGGGGTAGGAATAATCAGGTTTGTGTAGATGAATGGATCCACTTTCATGCGTCGGAGTTATGTATTATTGATTAGGCTACCATGACAGACACCCATAAAGTACAATGATTTTGTGAATGCAGTTTTTTATTGATTAGACATTGATCCTTCAAACAAGATCCTACATTGTACAGTTTAGTTTGATAGGTGCGAACTGATAAGGCTGAAGGGTTCCAAGACGGTGGTTTCAATATTCTATTACAATTTAATGATGGTTTATGCTCATGTTTTTGTGTCAAGTTTTGAGAAGATTCAAGTTTTTGGCGGCAGTGTAAATATCCAATAATGATCGAACCAATTTTAATGGTGGAACCAACAAAAATTCCCCTGATCCAAATTTATATAAATGGGCTGCTCGAGGAGACTATTATACAACAGGAGGTGCTTGGAAGAATACCTGTACGGGAAGAGGGGGGGGGGGGGAGAGAAGACCATATATTATCTCAAATCTTATTTAAGAGGAAATATAAGAAAGCAAGTAAGGAACTCCTAGCAAATTTGACCAATGAAATTTACATGAGAAATGAAAAAACTGAAGGAGCTTCAAATGTGAAAGTGTATCCAAATATAAAAATTCGTCAGTCGTTGAAGAAAAAGAAGAATGGTCAAGAGTACTAGAGCTAGTCACTTTTCTAGAGACTGCAACTAGCGAGTGTGGCCTCAATGAAGACTCACAAAGTTCATGAACAAAACTCTAAGGAAGAAGAATTACGAGCACAGGAGATTGGTAAGATTTTTAGTCAAGAATAAAACTTGAACCGACAACTCCAAAAAATAAGGGAAGGCAAGGCATCAATTTCTGAAGTGTAACTTGCTAGCCATGCCTTCTGTTTGTAGCTATGATCAGGTCAATGGTAGTAGAAACAAAAAGGTCTGAAGTTGGGCAGAAATCCCATGCCTTGTTATTTCCACTTCCTTTGACCTGACCAGAGCCATAAACAGGAGGCAAGGGATACAAATTTAACTTGAAAAATTTCTACCTTGGCTTGATCCCTTATTTTTAATTCAGGTGTAGTTGGTTCAGGTATCAATTATGACCGACAATCTTGCCACCTTCCATTCTTGCAAAGCTGTTTCCATAGATTTTGAGTCCTATATTTTGTAGGTCTTCATTCAGGCCACACTAGCTTGTTGCAACCCTCTAACAAAGTGCACAACTCCATTCCAATTGAGCATTTTTCTTTTTCAAGAACGACTGCTGGATTTTTATTTTTTGGATACACTTTCACATTCATTGCTTATTTAGTTTTTTCATTTTTTACGTCAATTTCATCAGCCAGTTTCACTACACTTTCCTTCCTACCCTATGTTTCTTTTTTAATACGGTTTGATTTGATATATGGTCTTCTCCCCCCCTTCCCGCACAAGTATTCTTACAATAACCTTCTATTGTATAATAGACTCCTCGATTAACCCATCCATATAAATTTGGACCAGAGAAATAACTATATTTATTTCCATTCTTGTTTGAAGCAATGCGAGGCTTCGGTGGCCTTTCAAAAGTCCACTGAACCCTTAAAGTCAGCGCAATCGCTATTTAAATATTTACATTTCCACTAAAAACCATAAACCTTCTTCAAACTTGACACATAAATATTAGCAAAATCTTTATTAAACTGTAATAGGGTATCGACATCACCTACTTAGTCCCTCAGCCTTACCAGTTTGAACCTAACAATCTTAATTGTAAAATTCCATATATTATTTGAAGGATTAATGCCTAATAGGTAAAGAACTAATATTCATAAAATCATTATAGTGGATGTGTGTTTCCACGATAGGTTGATCAGTAATACGTACCTCCCATATATGAAGTAGTTCCATCTGCAAGCAGCTTATTCCTCCAACCCCATCTTTACTTTAGCCTTTAATGCTGGTCGGGCAAAAGTTGATCCAGTTTTACTTCCTTTTATCTACAAACAAGAGAAATACATTTGATGTCAAACAAGAGAAGAACAAAAAAACATTACAAAAGGGTAACCAAAAATTAAATGAATCAACAGATGACCAATCTGATGCAATAGATTCCTCATTTGTTCTACCAATAAGGCATTTATTGCAATAGATGGATGACATATTGCAATAGATGGGTCATCTGTTAGAATAAATAAAACCATCCTTGATACTGGTTTGATTTCTTCAAACAATTGCTCTGTCTGTTTTAACAGTTGATTCATTGGTTGCAACAGTTGCAAAAACTATTGCACCACCACCACCACCAACATCAACAACAAAGAAACAACACCATATGTTCCAACACTTTCTACAACACAAACACTACATGTTCCAACACCATCAACAACACAAACACCACATCTTCCAACGCCACTACCACCCTCAACAACAGAACCACCAAAGTAACAAACAAAACACATAAAAAACTATACTGACAACAAGGATTTTTAAGTTCTCATAACAAATGACTTTTTTTTGCATATTTTAAAAAAACAATGGTTCGTTCATTCAAGACTTAAAAGTCACCTTTCCTCCAATTTTCTCAGTAAATAGGAAATTGGTAATGGGTAAATCATTAATTGTAATAGATGTAAATATCTAATTTAAATAAAATACAAAGAAGAAGACGAGAAGAAAAGTGCAATGTTAAAAAAGCAAAGGGATCAGAACATCCAGTTCAGTCGAGAAAAGATATTCATAGGTTGAGATTCGAAAAGATTCTCATCCTAAAGAAAAGAGAAAAAAGAGGAAAAAAAAGGAAAGAAAGAGAATTGACAATAAAGAAGAGAGAGAGATATTAGTTAAGTTTCTCGTCTCGGGTTTATGGCTGAAGGAGAGAGTATTCAACTCCCTCCATTTTATATTACTTGAGTTGGCCCCTATAGACTTGGCACATCCATTAAGAAAAATATTTATTAAGGTTCTATTATATAAAATTAGCCTTATTAATTATGCTTTGGAAATATAAATTTGAATATATACATCTTGTTTAGTCATTTAATGATAAGGGTATTATTGAAAGAACATATTTAAATCCTCTTGATTTCATTATTGGGACAACTAAATTGAAACAAATATTTTTAGAAAGAGGGCCAACTAAAATAAAATGGAGGGAGTAGATATGAGTTTTAAATATTCATTAATTACTTTGAGGGGAACGAGGAGACAGTGACATTGAAAAGACCTGATAAGACTACACACTGAGGAGTTTTTTGAGTTATCCAATTAATATTTTTTACCGCCTTAGTATTTTATCTTTTTTATCTCGGATAGAAAATACCTGAATTGCTTTAAAAAAGGATCTTAAAACCTCAAAGTCATACTTTGCAATGGATGACAATTTCTGTTTGAAAATTTCCAAAGCTCGATCATCTATCGTAACAGATGATTTCCAACAGATGGATAATCTGTTGCAATAGATGAATTAATCTATTTGATTAATTCCAACAAATGGGTCATCTGTTGCAACAGGTTGAATATTCATTTTTATATAATTTTAATTGAGTTCCTATGTTCAACTAGTGCCTTAATTAATTAATCTTGGACTAGGGGTGAGTTCTCATAGGGTAAACTACGATTTTAATTGAGTCTTTTGGCAATCACATGATGAGACTGTATTGCGTTCCTCCCGACCAGAGTTATTGATCGATCACTCTGAGCTGAATCGATTCTTATTACCTTATATGTTCAACTAATACCTAAATTGATCAATCCAGGACTAGGGATGAGTTTTCATAGGGTCAACTACAACTTTAATTGAGTCTTTTGGAAATTTCATAATGAGATAATATTGCGTTTCTCCTGACCAAAGTCGTTGATCAATCACTCTGAGCTGAATCGATTCTTATTACCTTATATGTTCAACTAATACCTTAATTTATTAAACTAGGACTAGGGGTGAGTTCTCATTGGATCAACTACAACTTTAATTGAGTGTTTTCATAAATACATGATGAGACGGTATTGTGTTCCTTCCAACCAGAGTCATCAATCGATCACTCTGAGGTGAAGCAATTCTTATTACCTAATATGTTCAACTAATACTTAATTGGTCATAGGGTCAACTACAACAAATGAAAGCACCTATTTGACAATTTACAACAGATGGGTAATATGTTGCAATAGATGACTTAATCTGTTTAATTAATTCCAACAGATAGGTAATCTGTTACAACAGATGACTTAATCAGTTTGATTATTTCCAACAGATGGGTCATCTATTGTAACAGGTTGAACATTTATTTTATACAATTTTAATTGAGTTCATATGTTTAACTAATGCCTTAATTGATTTATCTAGGACTAGGCTTGAGTTCTCATAGGTTCAACTACAACTTCAATTAAGTTTTTTGGCAATCACACAATGAGACAGTATTGCATTCCTCTCGACTAGAGTCATCGAATGATCACTCTGAGATAAATCAATTCTTATTACCTCATATGTTCAACTAATACCTAAATTGATCAATCTAGTACTAGGGGTAGTTCTCATAGGGTCAACTACAACTTTAATTGAGTCTGTTGGAAATCGTATGATAAGACGGTATTGTATTCCTGTCGGCCAGAGTCGTCAATCGATCAATCTAAGCTAAATCAATTCTTATTACATATATATTCAACTAATACCTAAATTGATCAAACTAGGTCTAGAGGTGAGTTCTCATAGGGTCAACCACAACTTTAATTGAGTCTTTTGGCAATAGCATGATGAGACGGTATTGCGTTCCTTTCGACCAGAGTCGTCGATCGATCACTCTGAGCTGAATCAATTCTTATTACCTTATATGTTTAACTAACACATTATTTGATTAATCTAGGACGAGGGGTGAGTTCTCATAGGGTCAACTACAACTTCAATTGAATATTTTAGCAAGTGCATGATAAGATGGTATTTCATTCCTCTTGACCTAAGTCGTAATCAGTAACTCTGAGGTGAAACAATTCTTATTACATAATATGTTCAACTAATACCTTAATTGATCATAGGATCAACGACAACAAATAGCAGTGCCTATTTAATAATTTACAATACATGGGTAATCTGTTACAGCAGATGACTTAATCTATTTGATTAATTCCAATAGATGGGTAATCTGTTACAATAGGTTGAACATTTATTTTTGTACAATTTCAATTGAGTTCATAAGTTCAACTAATGCCATTGATTAATCTATGACTAGGGGTGAATTCTCATAGGGTCAACTGCAAATTCAATTGAGTTTTTTGGCAATCGCATGATAAGAGGGTTGAAAATTATGCATATAGTTTATAATTTTAAAAAATAATTAAGATCAATTCAGACAAAATTAACATTTTCAAAACTTGTCATTCTTTTTCAAAATACAAATCAACCCATATAATTCATCCATTTGCAAGAAAAATATTTCATCATTTTAAATATCGAATTCTTATTCTTTTCTCTCTCTCAACAATACAACAACTACTCAACAAATTTCTCAAGCCTTTACAACAGACCAATTTTTTTCTTATAGCCGACCATATAGGTGTTATTTTTGACTTCATTCTTGCTTGTATCAGTTGTTTTCTCTTCTTCATAGGTAACAGAGTTTGATAAGGGTTCTATATTTGTTATTTTTTTTTCTAAAAAATAAGGGGTTTTAAGTTAATGATGAGAAAAAATACTTTTATTTGCATTATCTTTGATAATAGGTTTACTATTTTGAGTTTTGAGGGTAAAATCATAGGAAGAACTCGAGAAAATCATAGTTTTTGTCGCAGTGTTCCGCTGACAGTCGTGGTATTGTTGGATGATATTTGTGGTGTTAGTGGTCCTGGTGGTGGTTTTAGTAGTCGTTATGGTGGCACTGGTGGTGTTTGTGGTGGCTATTGGTGGTGTCAGTATTTGTGGTATTTTGTTTGTGGTGATGGCTGTTGATATTTCGGTATTGGTGGTGTTTGTAATATATTTTTTAAAATTTATGCATACATCAATTGTAATATAATTTTTGTTTTTCTATTGTTTATAGGTAAAACATGTATCCCAAAAGAAAAGAAAGTGAAAGTGGACCAACTTTTGACCACCTAAAAACAAAGGCTACAATACAGAGGGATTCAGAGGAGTTTCCTGAACAATCTCTGTTAGGGAAAAATGAAGCTGACAAGAGATATGAAAACAACATTGAGGGAGGTGGACAAGGGTCTATAGATGGTGATGAAGAAAATAAAAGTGAGAAAGAGGAGAAATTAGAGAGTGAGAAAGAGGATGATCATCAATATGATGATAATGGATCACCAATGGGGCATGAATTAATATTGAAAATCCCAGCATGATTCTGTCAAAACTATTAGTATTGACAGGTTTCAAGTTGCGATGCCGATATATAACCCAAAAGAACTAACTAGTGAACTTGTACTTTAATGTCAGTTGGGGATAAATATTAATTATTTTAGGAATATTATGAAGAAGGAAAACATTGACAAACTTTTTAAGTGGAGTTACTTTGGACGCTTTCTCGAGCTGCCCAAGGACCCCCCTGCCCGTTTCCAAATAAGGATGGTACATGGCCTTCTCAAGCACAGGATCAAGTATGTGGGGGATGATAAAGATTCGGAGAAGGGGGGCAAAAAGATGAATGAAATTTAGATCAACTATTGTGGCATGCCAGTTTATTTTGGCTTGCAAGAGTTTACCATAGTGACGGGCTTGAGATCCGATTGTCCAAAAGAACCTATCTCCAAGGGAACACCACGAAAAAGGTCCAAGTTAAGTAGGATAGCCAAACAATCATAAACAAATAGAGAAAAGGCATTGTCCCAGCGACTACCCAGCAAAACCAACAAACGCAGAGAAAAACTAGATGGGTTATTGGACATTACTGGACATGGCTACAAAGCATCAGATTTGATGAAAGGTCTCAAGGATAAAACCATACCAAAGAAGCACAAGGAGAAATTGTGCTTAGTTTGGTTTGTCCATTCGGTTATATTGGCAAGAGACATCAACAAGGTCATAGAAGATGATTTGTTGGCGCGTGTTGTGGATTGTGATAAATTCAACAATTATCCCTGTGGATATGACAACTTCTACTTGAATTTCCAATATTTACTGACAAAGCTATCCCCAAGGATGACCACATTATATGGCTTTCCTTGGGCTTTCATGGTAAAATTAATCACTATTTTTACTCATCCATTAATTTATATTGAATATAGTTATTATGACTATGACTTTTTTGTGCTTACTTCCTATTTATATTTTTTAGACTTGGGTATTTGAAGCATTCCTCCCCTCCGAAAGAAGTTAATGGATTACTCGGATGAGGTTTCTCATCTAAGAATGTTTAGGTGGTTCGCTGCAAAGAACAACACAAGGATTAAGAAGGTTGATCTCTTTAACCCTCCGAATGATGCAGTACGTCTTCTTCAATTAAAATAATTTAACTCAATAAAAGATATTAAACATATGTTATATCTGGTGCAACAGATATAATATCTGATGCACCAGATGGGACATCTGTTGCGACAGATTTCTCGTCCTGTGCGAATTGGTGCAACAGATGGCTAATTTGTTATGATATATGATTGATATCTTGCATCAGATTGCCCATCTGTTGCTTTGATTTTCTGAACCTGACTCTTAACAGATTAACCATCTACTATAAATTATGCAATAGATGGGTAATTCTATGTAACATATTATTAATCTGTTGCGACATACAAATCATCTGTTGCCTAACATATAACCCAACAGATTACCCATCTTGTGCCAACTTGTGAACCAGATTGGTAATCTGTAGCAACAGATATTGATATTTTACATCTGATTATCCATCTGTTGCTCTGGTTATCTGAACCCGACTCAATGAATTTTAACCATCTATTGTAAACTATGCAATATATATCTAATATAATGCAATATATTGTTAATCTGTTGCAACATACAGATCATCTATTGCATAAGTTGTCTGTGTTAACATGTAACCCAACTGTAAAAATTATTATATATATTATTTAAATGTATCTATCTTTTTTTATAGGTTGTGCATCCATGGATCATGCCTACTGAGCAGGAGTTGGGGATGACTTCATTTATTACTCTAGGTCATATTGATACTATAGCAGACCCAATGGTGGATTTAATAAAGAAGGAATTGGCTGGAGTAATATCAAGAAGAAGAGAAGTTAGGCTAGGTCAGCCTAATATTGAGGCTTTTCATGACCAACCTACTGAGGCAGATCCGGGTGCTTCTTCTAGTGGAATTGTTGTTGTTGGTGGAAGGCATGCTGATTCTGCTACCACTCATGATGATGAGCATGTTGATGCTCAAGAAAAAATAATACAAAGGTCCCTCTCACCCTTACATCGGTCCCTCTGACCCCTCTCTACCCTCGTGTTCTTATTGCAAATGCAAAGAGTGCAAGGATATGCAGGATAAACTCTTTGAAAAAGTAGAGGCTATCACTAAAGATGTTGAGGAATTCAAATCCAATAGAGGTGTCATACCATCCAAGAAGGTGAGGGAGTCATACACTCCTACAACGATGGTTAGGAGGAAGAAAAGAGCAATTAGCTCCGAACTGTCCAATCAAAAATAAAAAAATATTAAAGTTCAGGGGCCATTGAATAAGGTCGATATATATGTAGAACTTGGAGCCAAAGAGAAGAGGATCTGTGATGGGCCAAGAATGCCAAGCGAGGGACACCAGATTACCCCAGGCCTCTCTTCCCCCCTAAGACTTCCTGATTATGACAGATATACATAAGCAGTACGAGGACAAGGTAAGTTTAATTTTCCTAACCTATATTTATAATCTACTCCATGAAGAATAATCTATGCAACGAATGTGAAATCTGTTGCAACAACAGGGTATTCTGGTGCAACTGGTAGTGGTTCTGTTGCAACTTATTATCCATCTATTGCATAAGTTGTGTTGTATTATTGATTCAGAGAACCCTATGTAATAGATGGACCATCCATTGCATCTTTACAATTGCTAACCGATTTAAAAATTGACTTCTTATATGACAGTATGTTGACGAAATTCTGTGCCTCATAAGGAAAAGACAATTAGCGTACCCGGAAGCTTATAACGCTGTCGAGAGGATAATGGACCTTGAATTCTACAATAATCTTAAGGATAAGTAAGATAAACTCAATGATCTAGCGTCATCCTTTGGTTCGGGATTTGATTTATTAGTTTCTACGTTGGACCGGGATGAAGAAAAAATAATAAAATATGTTAGAGGGAAGAGGCCAAATCCACACGAAAAGAGTTGGATCAAGGAAAAGAGGATTCTTGTAGTCATGAGTGTGGATGACATACATTATCGAGATGTTGAGATACTACTCGAGAAGGGAAAGATCAATGTTTATGACTGTAATGAACCTGCCATCAATAAGGTTGTTTTTTTAACCACGTGCAGCTACTGATGGACCTGTTCCCCATCTTGTTGAGGTAGAGTAAACTGATGTATCATTTTTTAAAAGAAGTGTTGATGAAGAAATCATGGGATTTTGAAGGTCGAAATAAGGGCATGAACTTTCCAAAAAATAATATCAATTTTGCGTGCGGCTTGCACGCGCTTGCACACATCAAATGTTTGCTGACCAAAATAGAAATGGCTGAGCCAATGAACTTTCTATGCGACAACGCTGTGGAAAACCTGCAAGAGGTCTGGGATTATGGGGTACTAACTGGACTCTTGGAGCCTGTGTATAAAGAACAACCTGTGAAATAACAAATTTTCATTTCAAGTTATACTTCACTTTACATTACATGTATATGTGGTGGTAATAATTTTTTTCTGATGTAAGTTGAGCTTTTTTATAATGCAATAGATTGTCAATCTGTTGTAAAATATATTCTATCTATTCTGGCAGATCGTTTATCTGTTGCAATAGGTTGGTCATCTGTTGCATTATACTGATGTTATTTCTATCTAATCTAAGTCTAATCTATTGCAACAGTTGGAAGACCTGTTTAATAATTTCCAACAGATGACCTAATTTTTGCAATATATGCCTAAATCTGTTTGATATTTTCCAACAGTTACGCTTGAATATCCATGTGCTCGACAACACCAAATCAGTAGCAAATACACTATCATGAAAATTTCAGTAATTAGGCTTGAATATCCATGTGCCCAACACCACCAAACTAGTAGTAATAATGGCAACAATGTAGTATCTTCTTGCTCAATTTTGTTTCTCTTCAGAAGCCTTGACTTTCTTCAACAAACCCCAGATTACACGATTTAATTGTTAAGGGTGTCGTTATTCATACTAATCTAAGTAATCGCATCCACCCAATTTCTATAAAAACAAGGACACGATTACAAAATAATTACAAGTCAATAATTAATCAACTAATTAAATTAAAAAAATATTACCTATGAAATCTTACAAGTAAAAAACCTACAACCTGGATTTTGTTGAGTCCAAGAAGTCTTCAATAGAGCTTCATGACCTCACTTACAATATTAAAAATCTTTGTCACAAAATACAGTGGAAGATGAGCTCGACATTGTCAAGCTTAGTTGGAAAAAATAAAAAAAATATGCAGAAAAAATACAAATAATAAAGATGAATTTTGATAGAGAAAAAAGATGAAAAAGGAAAAGAAGCTTTGGGAATTTAGGGTTAAATTTTTTGAAGAAGATGAATATATAAGAAAATGGGAGAAAAATCACCGTTAGGGGCCAAATCAGCAAAAATGGGGGTTCAACGAGCCTTGACTGCATGAATTACATGCGAGCAACCAACTGTAACACCCCACATTTCGCACTAGAATGAAAATCCGTCATTCATATGTGTAGATGTTCCAAAGGCCTTGAATCCTATGTAAATTTAGTGTGTTAATCAATTATGTAGTGTAGGAATCTATTTGAGCGTGAATTTAGATCATAGAGGTCCCCTAACTCAAGGACAAGTTGAAAGCTTTCCTATTGTTCAAGTTTTAGTGAGCGTTAAAACTTAGGTCAACTTCAATTGACCATAGCTCCTTGTATATATCGAATTATAGGACCTACTATATATAAAATGAAATATCTTTGAATTAGATTTCCAAAAATACCAATTTCTCCCAAATCCGATATCGGAGCAAAGAGTTATGCCCATTTTACTCCAGCATGTCATCCTGGAAAACTAACTGATGATATTTTATAATAAGTTATCACAAGTGTGATGACTTATCACAAATGTCGTCAGCCTTAAGCAGAAATCCACCCCCAGTGATGACATTTTATGATAAGTTATCACAAGTGTGATGACTTATCACAAATGTCGTCAGCCTTAGGCAGAAATCCATCAATTCCAGCCCCTAGTGACGATATTTGTGACGATTTATCAGAAGTCTGATGGCTTATCACAAATGTCGTCAGCCATAGATTTTCAGCAATTGGGAAGTGGTTTAGTAAGGGTATTTTGGTCTTTTTCCTCCAATTCCCATTACTTAAAACCCTTAAGGGACGTAACTTTCTCCTATTTTTCTTCAGTTAAACATCTAAAAAATTCTCTCATACACTCTCAACCATAAGATCAGGGTTTCCTCTCAAGATCATCTCCTCAAGAACAAGAACATTCTCTCCCAAATGGGTTAAACCCTAGTCAAGAAAAAATCAAGAGAAAGCCTAAGGATATCTTCAAGAACCTTCAAAAAACATTAGATCTCTTTCCACATTCAATCACTAAGGTATGCGTAGTGTTCATCCATGGATACCTTTCATCCATGGAGCTCAAGAATCATATTTTAAATTATAAATTGTGATTTCCTTGTTGTGTTATGACTATATTCATGTTGATGATTGTTGTTTGGATTCAAGGTTGTATCTTGAAGTGTTTTTCATGAAACCTGTGAGTAGGTTAGTTGAAACCCATAAATTTTGGATGGATTAAGATTGTCAAATTGATAAGTACACCTATTCCCAAAGTTGTACATGTAAGGTGTTTGATAAAATGCCAAGAATGATAGAATCCATGTTTTTATGACTTAAAAGTTCTTAAATGACAAGTCCATGTTCTATTCCTTATGTTTCCATATGAATTCCATGTTATTGGTATGTGTTGTTGTTGTTATGAGTTGTTGTTGTGATATAGAATGTCCATGATATTGAGGTATGCAAGTATTCCCATGTTATATGTATTCCCTTTCATGTATAAGGTGTTGAGAATCTTGTGTAGTATGAAATCGTCTACTTATGGTATTATGAATTGTAGATGTTATTCCTATGATTAAGAAACATCATGTGTGTTAGTTTCCTTCCATCGAGTACTGGGGGTACTTATACCCAAAAAATATAACTGTGTGGCTAGAGCTGAGTCAGTCTTAAGATAAACTCAGTCGTGCTATGATCAGTAGAACTCAGTCAGTTACAGAATTCAGAACTCTCAGACAGTTATAGAATTTAAGAAATCTCAGTAATCTAAGTATCGTTATCATTCCAGCTTCAGTTCAGTACTCAGCAAAGATCTCAGTAGCATTCAAGAAATCAATTCAAAACTTAGTATCATTTAGTAAGATGATAGATTCAGTAGTATTCCGTCAGATAAAGGAACCAAGTGAACTCAGTCATCTCAGTCAAGTAAGAAACTCAGTGACAACTTCAGTTCAGTTTAAGTATAACTTCTATGAATCAGTTCAGAGTCTTTCCGTTGGGAGTAGGAGCTAGCACCGAGCGAGTACAGGGATGATGGCTCCCTGTCAGAGAGGCAGAGTCTTAGGGGAAATCCCTGAACTCCAAAACTGCATAGCCAATGCAGAATGTAGGAGTCACCCATCAAAAAAAGGCTTGTCACTCGTCAAAGAGGCTTGACTATTATACTTCCTTAGGCTTGACTTCCTATGAGGGTCACCCATAAGATAGGCTTGACCAGAGAGGTCTTTACCCATGGCATGGTATTGATACGCTTTCAGCTGGGGCTACAGGTTGGACCCCACTAGTTTATACTCGGGGCATGTCGGCTAAGTGAGAACTCCCACAGTTATAGTTTTAGTATCAGTCTTCAGAGTATAACTCAGAAATTAGGACTGTCAGATACCGTCATTAGCTCAGTAAGAAACTCAGATAGTTCCACAGATTCATAGACCACCCACTAGATAGCCTTGGTCTAACATAAAGTTATTCAGTATCAATACTTACAGAGGTCACCCATCAGATAGGCTTGATCTCAGTCTCAGATTCAGTTGAGTATTCTCAATATCAGTTCCAGAGATCACCCATTAGTTAGGCCTGATCTCAAACTTAGTCACTCTTAATCATTATTAGAAGATTTAGACTGTTAAATACAATCGCTCAGTATTAGTTATATCGATTAGGCCAATCATCATAGTTATATTAATTAGATCAGTTATCATAGCTTACGTTATCAGTATTCAGTTTTAGGACTATTAGACACAGTCAATCAGACCAGTTCTTCATAATTTGAACTGTTAGAAATAGTCATTCATCTATTTAGTATCTCAGTATCAGTAAACTTATGTTTTCAGAATTCCATCTCAGTAGTCAGTATCACCATGAGTTCAGTTATAGTTACTTATGCATATGTGTATTCTCATGTTCATATCAGTCAGCATTATTCATCATATAAACCCTTTGCATTTAGCCTACCTCACTCATATACTCAGTACATTCATATGTACTGACATATTCGTGCTATGGTGTTTTATTTTACGCCATAGGTTTAGAGGCACGAGTTCTAGAGCAACCGTAGCATCGCAGATTTTAGCAGTCAGAGTTAGAAGTGAGTCCTCATCCTTTGAGGATATGATTTATTTCTCTATCTTCTCATTGATTAGTTCATTAGCCGGAGTTAGTTGGGGACATGTCCCATCAGCTCCTTATTCAGATTATTCAGAAAGTAGAGGCTTTAAGACTAGATGCAGACTAGATTTAAACTTCAGTATTTCAGTTTAGTTTTGGTATTGTGATACCACTTTATTCAAATAGTGTTAGTATTCAAATTATGTTCAGTATTGAACCTTATGGCCTTTTAGTTCATGTTTCCGCATTTATATTTATATATTATGCAGTGTATAGGTACAAATATCAATCATGGGTTAGCTTGTGGTACCTTGGGGTCATGAGCACCGTGTAGCATTTCGGTTCAGAAAATTAGGGCGTTACAAACTTGGTATCAGAGCCTAAGGTTCAATAGTGTCCTAGGAAGTCTGAAAGTTGCATCTAGTAGAGTCTTGTACATGGGTGTGTTGCGCACCATATTTATGTGCAGGAGGCTATAAGATGTTTTAGGAACAGTTTTCCTTCTTTCATATCTCAGATCATGCTATAGAAAGGTTCTCTAAGAAACTTATGTGGATTCTCAAACAATCAGATTCGTATAGTTTGTTTTCACATCTTTCCATCTAGTCATACTAGCGGAAATCACAGTAAGGTAACTATTCCAAGACCGAGTACCTTAGTAGTTGCGAGTATAACTCAGTTCATGCATCATGCATTATCTTTATCTCTCAGATGTTTAGATATGATCCAATTCATAGATGCCTTGTGCACTACCTTAGTAGTCCTCAAGTATTCCAGTAATGTAAGTATTTTCAGAGAGACATAGTGTCCCAGGGGGTAGATGCTCTATAACTTCCCAAAGTTATCAATTTCGTAAACCCATTTATTTTCATGCATAGATTCCTATTACGAGTTAGCATCAGTTATCATTGCACAGTCAGTCATGCTTTCAAGAGTTAGTTCAGTCAGACCTCCATGCATTAGATATACATGTTCAGTAAAGAAAGTTCAGCTTATCAGTGTATTCAGTCATACATTCATGAGAACAACTCAGTCAAGTATCCATGCATCAGATATGCATGTCCGTCATGAGGATTCAGCTTATCATAGTCTCATCCGTGTATTCTATGCATGCATACTCTAGTGAAAAATTCAGTGTGTCAGTAATTTCCATCATATAGTCATGTTTTAGATATTCATGTTCCTTAAGTAAGTTTAGTTGATCAGTACTCGTAACTTATCAATCAACATTCGAAGATGAGTGATTCCAAGGAGGAGATAATGCAACACCCCACATTTCGGACTAGAATAAAAATCCGTCATTCATATGCGTAAATATTCCAAAATCCTCAAATCCTATGTAAATTTTGTGTGTTAATCAATTATGTAGTGTGGAAATCTATTTAAGAATGAATTTAGATCATAGAGGTCCCCTAACTCAAGGAAAAGTTGAAAGTTTTCCTATCGTTCAAGTTTTAGTGAGCGTCAAAACTTAAGTCAACTTCAATCCACCATAACTCCTTTTATATATATATATATCGAATTATAGGACCTACTACATATCAAATGAAATATCTTTGAATTAGCTTTCCAAATATACCAATTTTACCCAAATCTGATATTGGAGAAAAGAGTTATGCCTATTTTATTCCAGCATGTCAACCTAAAAAACTGACTGACGACAATTTGTGATAAGTTATCACAAGTGTGACGACTTATCACAAATGTCGTCAGCCTTAGGCAGAAATCCACCCCCAGTGATGATATTTTGAGATAGTTATCATAAATGTGATGACTTATCACAAATATCGTCAGCCTTAGGCAGAAATCCATCAATTCTAGCCCCCCCAGTGATGACATTTGTGATGACTTATCATAATGTTGCATCAAATGGTTAAATTGTTTCATCATATGCTAAATTTGTTACATCAAATTTTTTATTCGATGGTTCATTTGTTGCATCTGATGATTAATCTATTGCATCAGATGGTTAATTTGTTTTATCAGATGGTTAATCTGTTGCATCAGAATTTTAATTTAATGATTCCTCTGTTGCATCTGATGTTTGATTTGTTGCATTATATGCTAAATCTGTTGCATCAGATGGTTAATAGTAGCATGATTTTGTTCAACAGAACAACAATAATATCACTATTTTTGTCAATAACAAGAAAAAATCAACCCAGCAATAGGTGCAACAAAGTAATCTTCGAAATCAAATAACAAAAGAGAAGAGAAGAGAAGAGAAGAGAAGAAATACCAAATATTAGGGTTTTATTCAGACCGCAATTCAAATTAAAGCAACAAATATTGAAATTGTTAACCAATACTATAAGAGAAGTTGGCTCAAGTTCCTCGTTTTCTTCAAAACTAAAAAGGCCATAATTTTTTACCTGTGAAAGAAGAAAAGAAACGATGAAGAATTCGAAGCTGTTATGGCCAGAGAGCAAGGTTGTCACGTCGATTTTTGGTTGAGAGAAGTTGTCAAGAGAGAGGAGAGAGACGGTCGATGATTTGGGTTGAAGAGGGGTGTGGGTTGAGTTGATTTGTATTTTTAAAAAGATTAGAAAGTTTTAAAAATATTAATCAAGTCCACAATTAACTTAATCAAGTTTTCTAATTATGTTTGACCCTTTAAGTTGGTCAATGTCACCAATCATTCATTAAGACTAAAAAGACACCTTTTCTTCAATTTTCTCAAGAAACATAACTACCACGGAACATGTTCATTATATTATAATGATACTACAAATTTATGAATATTTTAAATAGTTTTTAGAATTTTAGAGTGTAAATCTTATTTATGTTTTTATTTTCTTCAAAATTCAAAAAGTTAAATATGTTCAAAAAAAAATATGGCCAAATACATGGTAAACTCCCTTCTAAAACTTCACCCAAAAATATTTGAAAATTCGTGGCCAAACATTAGCTTAGTCTTCTTACTTAAGGGAGTTTGTGTTTTAAGAAGCAACACTTACATAAAATACCTATGTTTTAGCAAAATGGGAGTATCCTAGCCAAACTTTTAAAATTAATATTATAGCCTATCGATCTCTTTCTCTTTTTATTTTTTTTTCATTTGTCATATTTTTCTTTTTAGTTTCTTTTTTTCTCTCTTTTATCGCTACCCTCTATTTCTCTTTCTTTTTTTTTTCTTCTTTTCCTTTTTTTCCTTTTTATTCTTTTTCTTTTTTCTCCTTTTTCCTTTTATTTGTTTTTTTCTTTCTCAAATTTTTTTTTGGTTTCCTTATATATTTTATATATTTTTGTATTTTCGAAAAATGTGATTACGTCGAGTACAAGCCAATGATGATGGAAATATCATTACTGCTCATTATATTTATATTCACCATCATTTTTTTTTCTTTTCTCTTTTCTCCATTTTTTGACTTTTTGTTTTTTTCTAAGGTTGTTTTTCTTTTTTGTTCTTTTCAATTCTTTCCATCTTTTTTTCTCTCTCTCTTGTATCTCTAACTTCTATTTCTCTTTCTGTTTTTTTATTTTTTTATCTTCTTCTTTTTTACTTTTTCTTTCTCATTTTTTTTATCTTTTTCGTGTTTTCCCCTTTTTTTCTTCTTATTTTTTTCTATTTTCATCTCATTTTTTTTTATATATATTTTCATCTCTTTTCTTCTTCTTTTTTCTATTTTTGTTTCCTTTTTTTTTTCTGCTTGTTTTTTCTCTTCTATCTCTAGCTTCTATTTTTCTTTCTCTTCTTTCTGAATTTTTTCATTTTTGTTTTCTTTTTTATTATTTCTTTCTCATTTTTTGGTTCTATTTCATATTTTTTGTATTTTCAGAAAATATGGCTACATCGAGCACAAGACATGGATGATAACAAAAATTTCATAATTATTTATTATATTTATATTCGCACCATCATTTATAGTTTCATATTCATTGATATATTCGTATCGTATTTGTGTTTTATAGTTCACGCTTGCATTTGTATTTGTATTCTATAGTTTGCACTTGTATTTGTATTTTGTAGTTAGCACTTGTATTAGTATTTTATAGTTCGCGCCATCATTTATATATTTTATACAATTCACACTTGTATTTTAAAAAACCATTTTGTATTTGTATTTTACAGTGGACTGCATATTGTATTTGGTTTTTATGGTTTTATTTTATTTGTATTTGTATTCTATTTCCGCTGATGCACTTGTATTTTTAAAGAACTACTTTGTATTTGTATTTGTATTTGTAAGTTAGCTGCATATTATGTTTGTATTTATAGTTTCATTTATTTGTATTTGAATTTGTAGTTGCCAACATCATTTGTATTTTTAAACAATTCAAAAAGAATTATTTCTTTTAATGAACACTTGTTTTATATTCATTGATATGAATTATATTTTATTGATATAAATTGAACAGTACAAATACAAATGATAAATTATACAAATACAAATATTGAATTATATAAATACAAATATTACATTTGTATCAAATGATACATACATATATGACATAAACCATACACATACAAATTATACTTGTTTATATACAAATACAAATGATATAATTGACATACAAAATACTAACATTACATTTGCATTAAATGACACCTATCATATTTTATATATTTTAGACTCAAGTAAATATAATTAATTCATATACTTATTTGTACACAAACACAAATGATAAATTCTACATAACCATGAATAAATCATTCAAATACAAATAAAAAATTTATTTAAAATATTTAGTACAATAAAATAAATATAAAGTACAAAAAATATATAAAATATAAAATACAATAACAACAAAAAAATGAGGGGAAAAAATAAAATATAAAAAACTAAAATAAAAAAAAAGTTGTAAAGAAAAACAAACTAAAAATGAAAAAAATAAAAACAGTGAAAAAAATGAAAAAGCAAAAAAAAGAAAGAAAAAATATATATAAAAACGAGAAAAAAATGGAAAGGAAATTATAAACTAAAAGATGAAAGTAAAAAGTGAAAAAGAAAAAAAAAAGAAAAAAAAAGGAAAAGAAAAAAGAAGAAAAAAACTGAAAAAGAAAGTAAAACAGAAGGTAGAGAAAGAATCTATATTTATAATCTATATCTATAATCTATAATATTAAAAGTGTAAAACACCTTAATAATATTGTTTCAACTTTTTGTCCTTCATTAAAAGTTTTTGTTTGAGAAAAAATCATCTTTTTACTTTTCTTTTCCTAATATTTAAGAGTTAAAAATTAATTTAATACATTTATGGTAAAACATTTCCTTATTAGAAGTTATCAGAATTAATGTCAACTAAGACTTTTTTTCATTAGTTTAAGAATTTTGAATCAACTAAATTTAATTTTGAAATGATTTAAATAATCCAAAAATAAATATAAAAGAGTTAGAATAAGAAAAATTTAAGAAATATTAAAATTATAAAAGTTTAAGTACCTAATAAGAATGTCATCAATGATTTTGTAAATATTTGCTTTAAAAATAATAGAATAGATTTTAGATATAGAAAAATCATACCATACATATGGTTTAAATTGATGCGTCTCTCTTAACCTCTGGCATTAAAGGAAAGAGGTATTGCATTGTAAATGCAAAAGTGACGAACCATCAACCACTTTAAATTTCTGGTGGTAATTTATATGTGCTTACACTAAAATATATGTTTATGTTTACATTATTATATTAAAATGTGAAGGATCTTTGAAAAGTGATTTGAACTTTTTACACTTTGTTAAAAATCTCCGCTATAGATAAAATTATTCAATTTTAAGTAATTAAACGTTACACGTGCGGTTAAAATAGTATATTAAAAGTGTGAAGGACCTTAGAAATGTTGTTTGAATTTTTTGTCCTTCATTAAAAGTCTTTGCTTTAGCCAAAATCACCTTTTTACTATTTTTTTCAATATTTAATAGTTAATAATTGACTAAATATATTTATGCTAAAACATTTCCTTATTAGAAGTAATCAAAATTAATGACAACTAATACTTTTTTCATTAGTTTAAGAATTCTAAATCAACTAAATTTGATTTTAAGAAGATTTGAAAAATCTAGAAATAAATATAAAAACGTTAAAATAAGAAAAACTTTAGAAATACCAAATTTTTAAAAGTTTTAAGTACATAATAAGAATGTAATCAATGATTTTGTAAATATTTAACTTTAAAAAGAAGGAAAAAATTTAAATATAGAAAAAAAGAAAAATAACCGTACCACATTGAAAAGGTATTGAAACTTTTACACTTCATTAAAAATCTCAGCAATAGATAAAATTATTTAATTTTAAGTAACTAAACGTTACACGTGCGGTTAAACTAGTATAAATAAAATAGAGAAGTTGTGGATAGTATTTAATTGACAAGAGAGTCTATGAATTGCAATTAATTGAAACTTAGGCTAAATAGGATAATTAGGAGCTTATGTTTGGTAAGTCATGTAGTTACCCCTTTCAAGAATAGCCTCTTTGCATATGTAGCTCCCTTTCCCCTAGCTTCAAGTAATCCTCAAAGTGGAGCCCGGTATTATCATCTAGGGGCGTGCAAAAATTGATTTTATCAAATCAAAAAATTATTATTAATTTATCGATATCGGGTTATTAAGTTAACAATTTCTAAATGATTTTGTAAATTCTTTTATTGGCTTATTCATTCGATTTTTGATTTAAAAGTTTTAATAGTTAAACCGAGAAATCGATAAAATTATGTCTTTTGATCCCTAATTAGGTAATTATACATTAGTAACTATAAATTTTATACAAATCCTATTTTTAAATTCTTACTTTTTTCAAATGTTATTGTTATTGTTGTGTTGTTCTGGCTGCTAGGACGATTAGTGTACTTTGTGAGTGCCTTTGCCTACTATTTTTGTACTGTGGCTTTGTTTGTTTGTTTGTTGGTGAGGGGCTTTGTTTTGGTTTTTGAGTAGTGGCTGGAGGAGTTGATAATGGATTAGGGTCATGTCCGATGGGGTTGGGGGTGAAGAGAGGAGGGCAGAGGCGGGTGTGAGGTATAGGTCGGGTGTTAGGGCGGGTTTGGTGAGGGGTTTTAGAGGTAGGAGAGAGGCGAGAGTAGATAGGTTGAGGGTAGGGTTTTAGAACATTGGAACCCTTTAAGGTAAGTCCATAGAGATGGTGAAGATTCTTAAGAAGAGGAGGATTACTATTGCGTGTGTTCAGGAGACTAGGTGGGTAGGATCTAAGGCTAAGGATGTGGATGGGTACAAGCTGTGGTACTCAGGGAGTGAGGGGCATCGGAATGGAGTAGGCAACTTAGTGGATGAGGAGCTGAGAGGTCAGGTGGTGTAGGTTATGACGGTCAGCGTTAGGCTGATGAAGATTAAGTTGGTCATAGGGTGTTCACTGCTGCATGTGTGTAGTATGTATGTGACGCAGGTGGGCTTGGAAGAGGAGGTGAAAGCAAGATTTTGGAAGGATTTGGACGAGGTGGTGAGAAGCGAGCCTAGCTCGGAGAAGATTATTATAGCAGTGGACTTCAATGGCTATATTGGGGTATTTCTGGGAGGCTACGACGATGTGCATGGAGGTTTTATTTTCAGTGATAGGAATGATGAGGGAGCTGCTATGTTGGATTTTGCGAGGGATTTTGGGCTGGCGGTAGTGAATTTGAGTTTTTTGAAGAAGGAGGATCAACTGATTACTTTCTGAAGCGTGATAGCTAAGACTCAAATTGACTTTTTACTGCTTAGGAAGGGGGACATGGTGTTAAGTAAAGAATGTAGAGTCATTCCGAGTGAGCATTTTTCGACCCAGCACAAGCTTCTAGTGATGGACTTGTATATCAAGAAGTGGAAGAAGAGAAGATTCGGGAAGGGTCATCCTAGAATTAAGTGAGGTATCTTGATGCCCGTTAGTGCACTAGAGATAGGGGAAAAGGTGAGGGGTTTTGGGCTGTGGGGGTGTAGGGGGGATGTGGATGTTATGTGGGAGAGGGTGGCCAGCTGTATCACAGAGACTGCTAGAAAAATGTTGGGGGTCTCAAGGGGTCGGGCAGGACGTCATAAGGGGGACTGGTGGTGGAATGAAGATGTGAATAAGAAACTGGAGATTAATAAGGAGGTGTATGTTAAGTTGATTAAGAGTAAAGATGAAAAGGAGAAGCGGGTGAATAGGGAGGTTTATAAAGTAGCAAGGAAGGAGGATAAGTTAGCAGTTACTGCTGCGAAGCCGGCAACGTTCGAGAGATTGTATGCGGGGTTAGAGGAGAAAGAAGGGGAAAAAAGGTTGTATAGGCTTGCTAACGCTAGGGAGCGGAAGGTTCATAACCTTTATCTAGTGAAGTGCATTAAGGGAGAGGATGGTAGTGTTTTAGTGGAGGATGTTCACATTAAGAGGAGATGGCAGGAGTACTTTTATAACGAGAAAACGGATAGAGACATTGAGTTAGAGGAGCTGGAGCACTCGAAGAAGATCCTTGATTTCAGTTACTATAGGCGTTTTAAGGTTGAGGAGGTTAGAGAGGCTATTCATAGGATACAGAGAGGTAGGACGATGGGGCCACACGAGATTTTGGTAGATTTTTAGAAGTATACTGGTGGGGCAGGTTTGAGGTGGTTGACTGATTTGTTTAATGGCATTTTCAAAACTGCGAGAATGCCTGAGGCTTAGAGATAGAGTATGATAATTCCGTTATATAAAAACAAGGGTGACATCCAAAGTTACAACAACTATAGGGGTATTAAGTTATTGAGTCACACTATAAAGATTTGAGAAAGAGTGTTTGAGCGGAGGCTGAGGTGGGTCGTGTCCATTTCGGAGAATTAGTTTGGATTTATGCCTGGTCGCTCAACGACAGAGGCAATCCACTTGGTGAGGATATTAGTGGAGCAGTATAGAAAAAGAAAGAAGGATTAATACTTGGTGTTTATCGACCTAGAAAAGGCGTATGATAGAGTCCCGAGGGAGGTTCTTTGGAGATACTTAGAGGTGAGAAGGGTTCTGGTGGTGTACATCAGAGCTAATAAGGACATGTACGATGGAGGGAAGACCTGGGTAAGGACAGAGAGAGGATACTAAAAGAAGTTTTCGGTTGAGATAGGGTTCCATTAGGGATCAATGCTGGTTATAAACGTGTTGACGTGGAGTATTCAAGGCGAGGTGCCTTGGTGGATGTTATTTGTAGATGATGTAGTGCTGATTGATGAGTCGCGGGGGGAGGGGTGGTGGTGTGAATAACAAATTAGAGGTCTGGAGGCAAACCCTTGAGTCTAAGGGGTTCAGGCTGAGTAGGTCAAAGACGGAATATTTGAAATACATGTTTAGTGACTTAAGGCAGGAGGACGAAATCGTGGTGAGGTTGGACTCCCAGGACGTTTGTAAGAGGGACAATTTTAACTATCTTGGGTTTACAATTTAGGGGAATGGTGAGATTGACGAGGATGTCTCTAAGCGTATTGGAGCAGGATGGATGAAGTAGAGGCTTTCCTCGGGGATGTGTGATAAGAAGGTTCCCCTTAAGCTTAAAGGCAAATTTTATAGTGTGGTAGTCCGCCCATTCATGTTGTATGGAGTAGAGTGTTGGCCAGTCAAGCGCCTCCACATCCTAAAATTAAAGGTGGCAAAAATAAGAATGTTGCGTTGGATGTGTTGTCTTACTATAAGGGACAGAGTAAGGAATGAGATTATCCGAGAGAAGGTGGGAGTGGGTTAGATGGAGGACAAAATGCGGGAAGGAAAGCTAAGATGCTTTGGGCATGTGATAAGGATGGGCGCGGATACCCCAGTTCGTAGGTGTGAGAGGCTATTTTTGGATGGCTTCAGGAGGGGTAGAGGTAGGCCAAAGAAATACTGGAGGGAGGTGATTAGACATGACATGGAGCAGCTTCAGCTGACTGAGGTCATGACCCTAGATAAGAAGGTGTGGAGGGCACGGATAAGGGTAGAAGGCTAATATGAGTGTGGGGGTTGTAGCATGCAGTTAGGAGAGATCTTGTGTGGCCGGGGAAGTAACCCTAGGACTGTGTACATAGGTGGGTGCCCTTTGTCTTATGTCTTAGTTCCTATTTGTCTTATTTCGTGTTGCCAGTATTTTCTCATATTTTGTATTTCTATGACTACTATTTTTATCATTTCTTATTCCTGATTTTATTTTATGTCACCCATCCCCCCCCTTATTTACTATTCTTTATCTTAAGCCGGGGGTCTATCGAAAACAGCCTCTCTACTTCTTCGGAGGTAGCGGTATGGACTGCGTACATCTTACCCTCCTCAGACCCCTCTTTGTGGGAATACACTTGGTTTGTTGTTGTTGTTGCTGTTAATTTTTCAAACTTGCTACTTAATCAAAAAGTAACATATTTCTTATTAAAATGACTTGGTGAATGATTCATTTATATCGTTCTAGTTTTTTGAATGAGAATAATTTTTGTTGTCTTTTTAATTTTTAGGTGTAATCCAAGACTTCTGGACATGTTTAAAATATGAAGTTGTTGATAACTTTTGAATACAAGAAACAAATGTCTCCGACATGACTTGTCATTCTGAGCCACCTAAATCTTTTTGAATAAGCAATAAATAGTGTATATATGAACAAACGAAAATAAGAGAAGGCATAAAATTATAATAGAGGAGCATTTTCTATCGATTAAACTGAAAATTGAATTGTTAAAATCCAAAATATTGATGATAAATATCTTTTTGGTTTGGTTATCGATTTAGCTTGTTTACAAATCAAAAATCAAATCAATAATACACAAAATCGAACCAAAGTGACCCATAAACACCCTTATTAACATGTTCTTTAGTTTAAACTCTTTATTACAATCACCCTCCAAGTATCCAAAGTAGTGACTCAATAGAAAGTCTATGAATTTCTTTGTTCGATTTTGTGTACAAGGTTTGATGAAACTCGACTTGGATCAAACAAGTTGTGCTAAAATTAGATAAAACTCGATTCAGAACCTGTCACGATCCAAACAGTAATGATTGAAACTCACCTTAACCTATGACGGGAGAACCATGTTTAACCCAAACTCTCAAGTAACTCAATGTCATATTTATATTCACCTTACACTAATCTCATCATTAAACAAGTTCTAAGATGTCTTCATTAAATTAATAGTACACTATCAAACCAACAACATTATCCAACAACTAATAGAGTGTGAAAACCTCTATTTATTATAATCCCCGAGACTTGAAGTCTATAAGAAAATCTAAGAGCATTCAAGTCTATAACCAAAAGAATACCTAAAAAAGAAGAAATAATAGAAGAGTATCTTAGTGTTCGTCCTCGAACAAATCTTTACTTTAAGCATCATAAGCTGAGGAAACTCTACACTTTTACTACATGCAAGACACTCAAGCTAGTACTACAATGATTACAAAGAATGCAAGTTTCTGCCCTAAGCATGTTTCATACACAATTGAAATTTCAAGAATACTACTTCAAAACATCCTAGCCTTAAGAATTGACTCACCTAGTTAGTAAACTCATACATATTGCTCAATAAAAGACATCATACAAATCACCCAACTATCATTAAACATGTATCCTCACAATAAGAGAGTTACCCATAATCACTTACATAAATGCAATTTATTACAGAATGGGTACAAAAATCAAATTACACTCGCGCTCCCAAAAGAATTCACATACATAAGATGAACCATAGGTTTTCCCTTAGTGTAGTACTCCACCAATATTTGAATGTTAAAGCTCAGGATTAAGTAGGTCTTTAAGGGTTGTAATGTAGGCTAAGGGACAGGTAGAAATAATTCTGGCCAGTAATAGTGACTATCTTCACTAAGTGTTTTAATACATCACACTTATCAGTCAATTCATCTCTAACAACCAACTTTCACCACTTATGTCTACCCCTATCTTTTATTTTTTCCCATCTCATTAAGCTAATTCACATATATTATGGTGGGAGAGTTTTCTATTAACTCATGATTCAATTATTAGCACAAATTTCCTTCACTCCGAACCACAACACATCAATTGTACACACCAATAACAATTAATTTGGGTCTTCAATTTCACCTTTCTCCTACTTAAATTTCAAACTCCTCAACTCAATTAAATTTACACTAAAACTCTTAGGAGCTTTGGATTAAATTAAGGTCCATCAAAAAACAGGATATAGGCTACATATGCGGCTGCCAAAGAAAATAAGCTAAAGGCTCAATTGAGTTAACAAGGATTATGCACAAGGGTAGGTCAAAAGAAGGTATGAAAAATGGCTATCAAAGAAACACCTATATTATCTTCTAAACCTACACTCTTTATTTTGCTTTGCACCCACACCAGGCAAGTTCGAGTATCAAATGCAATAAGGAATATACAAACACCTCACACACATATGGCACATGCTCAATTCAGGTAGGATCATCATAGACTCTCAACCAAACAATCATATGAATTCAACATTAAGCAAACAAGTACAAGAGTCATAATCATGAGACTAGGAGTCTAAAAAGTAGTGATTCACACAATTAACATAATTTTATTTCATGACCTGATTTATCAGATCATGATGGCGCCTACCATAACCCACCAATAGGCAAGCCAACTTGTAGTCCAAAATGGCTAGTAGCGGATTACTCAACAATATAAGGAAAATAATGCGAAATAAATGACATAAAAATAATATATAATAGAATCTCAAAACCTAGTAGTATCAGTACAAGAGCTTCTAAATATATTTAAGAGTACAAAAGTGGTCTGCCAAGAGAATTACACTGATACAACTTATTTTTGTATTTAACATAGAGACTAGTCTAATACTAGGAGAGAGATGAGTAATACTCCGAACATCAAGATTTCATTCTAAGTCTCTGAACCATGGCTGCCCTGCACGATGCACAATCAATGGCGATAACCGATAACATGATCTACACGCTGCAGAACTATAGTATGAGTACCAAATGAATGGTACTCAGTAAGAAACTACCAACTGAGCTCTAAAGATAAAGCATATATATACAACATATAAACAGAATGGAAACTACACCCAAGAGTCCAGAGCTTATATAACAAGTCAATGAGAAAATAAGGGACAACTATCCTGTTCAAGTGCAAGAGTCTAACATAACAAGAATAAGGAAGTATCAAGGTGAATTATCTTATTCCATCCACATTCATCAGATGTCAATCCTATACCATATATCCCAGGTCAATATACGAATGAAGAGTGAAAAAAAGATATGTAGCAATATACAAGGTCAAGAAACAAATATACAATATGAACAAACGAAGAAAGGGATATACGATAGTGCCATATCTTCATATAGCTAGATACATATATACATACACGTAAATATGAGGTCATCTTAAAGAGTAATCAAGATCATCATATCCTCATTCTAAGACCTCATCATGATACTATCAGGATTCAATACTATCATACTCAGGGTTTTCATGTACAATAGTACCATTATAAGGTAGAAGTGGCCAAAGACATACCTCAATTCTTGATATCGGATCAATGCCCAATCTATCATAAGCTAACCATAATAACAACCATTATAATGATAATAATAAAATCAATAACAACGGTAATAGCCGGTTACTCCAGACAACTAAATACCTAGCCGAGCCTATGCGTACCCCCACTATCCCAGACTTAAAAGGTTCAATCAATATATAAAAATACAAGGCATATTTTTCACCCATGTATATGCAATCGTCCCATATCGATTAATAGGAATAGGTGTATACTGGTGATAAGCGATGCAAATGCAGGAAAGAATACAAGGTACACAATCTATATCTTAACTCATCATAACCGTCATCATCATGACCATCACCATTGTAATTAATTTCCATCTTTGTCGGGTATCAATGTATCATCATAATATCCCCCGGCCCTTCTGGGTATCAATATCATCACAATAGCCTCCTGCGGCCTTGCCGGGTATCAGTATCACAATAGTATCCTCCGGCCTTGTCGGGTATTAATATCATCACAATAGCCTTCTCCGGCTTTGTTGGGTATCAATATCATCACAATAACATCCTTCGGCCTTGTTGGGTATCAATATCATAATAGTATCCTCCGGCCTTGCCGGGTATCAATATCATCACAATAGCATCCTCCATCCTTGTCGGGTATCAATATCAAATTAGTATCCTCCAGCCTTGTCAGGTATCAATATCACAATAGTATCCTCCAGCATTATTGGGTATCAAGATCACAATATCATTACAGAATAACATATACTAATATACTTAGGAACATAATCATATCACCAAAAAGTATCTATCTAGTCAATACTTTCCAACTACTCGCCATTAGCTAACCAGCGCTTATTATATTGAAACCACTAGTTCACTACTCATCACATGACCTCTAGTTATTAGCCTAAACATTAACCTTATTCATGGGGTAGAAACTAACCATTATTAATCAAATAGACAATATCTAACATCTGGCCAAGGTTCATCACTAGACCATAATCTCCATTTATCCACTATTCAATATTATCAACTAAACAATATATATCTGTCAACCATTATTAGCCAACACATAACCACTTATCATCTAACCATCCATTATTAACTGGCATTATCATTAACTAACCATCATTAACTAATTAATCTTTATTTAACTATTCATTATCAACCTTTCAATAATTATTCATCGATATTAACTAGTTACCTCTTATTACCAACATCACTTATTATCTAGCATCGTTACTACATAACTTTTCATTCTTATAATTAATCGACATTATAAACTTGGTCATCAGTATCATTAATCTTCACCTAAGCTAAACTCAACATCATTATTAGCCATATATCAACCATCAATAGCTACCATGTTTCAACTAAGCAAGACTCATTAACTAATACATTTAATTCCTAGCCACCAAGTGCTATAGTCTCCTAACAGACAACTAACTACTGTATAGCTTAACCCTTAATTAAGAAGAACAGTCATAAGATTGTGTTTCATCTAGAATCACATAACTTATCGATACAATAACCATAAAAGTACCAAATCTATGCATGTCATCACCAATATCCAATCAAATAAGTTGTAAGCAACATACTACATCTTCCTCAATCCTATATTGAAGAGGTGTATATAAAATTATATATAAATCTATAAACTCTAATCATAACCTTTACAATGATAAACACTCCTCGGATATCCAACCATTATCATAACATGTCCCTTGGCCCAATAATATATCCAAAATAATCACAACTTCATAATCACGGCTTTAGGCCCATATACATATCTGAAACTCATATCGACAATTATATTTATAAGTCATAGAATATCTATAATTATCTCACATATAATAAGCATCTCACATATAGGAGACATTATATTAATAGACATATTACATCTATTAGACATCTCATATCTATAGGTCATACATCATGACCAAGAGCAAAATCATCTCCATAGACCAAATATCATAACTAAGAGGAAAATTCATATCTATGATCCAAATATCATAACTAAGATGAAAATATATCTCTATGGGCCAAATATAATAACTAAGATGAAATAACATCTCTAAAGGGACAATACCACATCAAAGGAAAATTAACATCTCTATAGTCCATTAACTATAATTCAGTAAAAATCATCACAATATATCAATTAACCAAGTGAATCTCATAAATAAGGCGTATTAGTGTCAACTAGGCCTATTATCCGCAACTGAGCCCACAAGGACTGACACAAGTCTTGGCCTAAGTGGGCCGAATGATCATACTTCTAATCCTCAATCTCCATATTTAGGTATACTATGCTCAAAATTGAGTCTTATAGGTATCTAGAAAGCTTGATAAACATCTTTTATCATGATTATTACCAGATTAAGGCAAGATTTCATCACTTTATTGGTGAATTTCTTAGTTCTTGACCCAAAATTCTAATTTAGCTTAGGGATTAATTTAGCCCCAAATTTGGTTTGTTTGCACCCATTAATTTAGGGTTATGATTCCTTGGTGATGTATAAGCATTGGTTAACCTCAAAAAAGTGATTTTTGTATATGGGACCCACTTAGGGAGAGATATATTTTCCTCTTTGTTATGATATTTGATCTATGTAGATAATTTTTCTCTTTGTCATGATGTATGACCTATAGATATGAGATGTCCAACTAAGGTAATATGATTATTAATATTATTCCTCCTAGATGTGAGATGCCTTCTATATGTGAGATGATTATAGATATGCTATGGCTTATAAATATGATTGTAGATATGAGTTTCGGATACGTGTATGGGCATAAGGCCGTGATTATGATATTGTAATTATTTTGAATATATTATTAGGCCAAGGGCCATGTTATGATAATGATTGGATATTCAAGAAGTGTTTATCATTGTAAAGGACACGATTAAAGTTTATGGATTCATATATATGTTTTAGATACACATCTCTCCAGTATGGGACGGAGGAAGATGTGGTATATTTCTTATGAATTATTTAATTGGATATTGGTGATAGCATGTGTAGAATTGGTACTTTTATGGTTATTGTATTAGTAACTTATGTGATTCTATATGAAATACAATCTTGTAATTATTCTGCTTAATTAAAGGTTAAGTTATATGATAGTTATCTATTAGGAGACTATAACACTTGGTGGCTAGGAATTAAATATATTAGTTAATGAATCTTTCTTAGTTGAAATATGGTAGCTATCAATGGTTGATACGTGGCTAATAATGATGTCGGGTTAAACCTAGGTGAAGATTAGTGACATTGATGACTAAGTTTAAAATATTGATTAGTTGTTAGAATGAGGAGAGTTGTGTATTAACGAGGCTACATAATAAGCGATATTGGTAATAAGAGGTGACTAGTTAATATTGATGAATAGTTGTTGAATGATTGATTAATGAATAGTTAAATAAGGATTAATTAGTTAATGATGGTTAGTTAATGAATAATGTTAGTTAATAAAGGATGGTTAGATGATAAGTGGTTATGTGTTGGCGAATAATGGTTAATAGATATATGTTGTTTAGTTGATAATATTGAATAGTAGATAAATGGCGATTATGGTTTAGCGATGAACCTTGGCCAAATATTAGATGTTGGCTATTTGATTAATAATAGTTAGTTGCAACCCCATGAATAAGGTTAATGTTTAGGCTAATAACTAGAGATCATGTGATGAGTAGTGAACTAATGGTTTCAGTATAATAAGCGTTGGTTAGCTCATGATGAGTAGTTGGGAAGTATTGACTAGATTGATACTTTCTGGTGATATGATTATATTCCTGAGTATATTAGTATATGTTATTCTGTAATGACTATTGTGATATTGATACCCGATATTGATACCCAATAATGCTGGATGATACTATTGTGATATTGATACCCGGGAAGGCCGGAGAATACTAATGTGATATTGATACTCGACAAGGCCGGAGGATACTAATGTGATATTGATACTCGACAAGGCCGGAGAATGCTAGGCCAGAGGATACTATTGTGATATTTATACTCGACAAGGTCAGAGGATACTATTGTGATTATATTGATACTCGACAAGGCTAGAGGATACTATTGTGATGATATTGATACTCGACAAGGCCGGAGGATACTATTGTGATATTGATACCCAACAAAGTTGGAGGATGCTATTGTGATGATATTGATACCCAATAGTGCCAGAGGATATTATGATGATACATTAATACCCGGCAAGGCTGGAGGTTGATTACAATGATGATGGTCATGATGATGACGGTTATGATGAGTTGTGATATTAATTGTATACCTTCCATTCATTCCTGCATGCACATTGCCTATCACTAGTATGCACTTATGTCTATTAGCCGGTATGGGACAGTTGCATAAATATGGGTAAAGAATATTCCTTGTGTTATTGTGTGTTGAGTGAACCTTTCGAGTCTGGGATAGTGGGGGTACGCATAGGCTAGACTAGGTATTTGGTTGTCTGAAGTAGCCGATTATTCACACTGTTATTGATATTTTTATTATTATTATTATGATCATTATTATGGCTATCTTATGATAGATTGGACCTTGACCCGGTATCGAGAATTGAGGTATGTCCTTGGCTTCTTCTATCTTATAATGGTACTATTGTACATAATTATATCATGTTTTGCAATGTGGATTAGAAACCCTGAGTATGATAGTATTGGATCCTGATAGTATCATGATGAGATCTTAGAATGAGGATATGATGATCTAGACTACTCTTTGAGGTGACCTCATATTTACGTGTAAGTATATATGTAGCTATCTATATAAAGCTATGGCACTACCGTATATCCTTTCCTTCTCTTGTTCATATTGTATATTTGTTTCTTGACCTTGTATATTGCTATATATCTTTTTTTCACTCTTCATTCATATATTAACCAGGGCTATACAGTATAGTATCGACGTCTGATGAATGTGGCTGGGATAAGATTGCTCACCTTGATACTTTCTTAGTCTTGTTATGTTAGGCTCTTGGACTTAAACATGATAGTTTCCCCTTATTATTCTCATTAACTTGTTATATAAGCTCTGGACTCTTGGGTGTAGTTTTCATTCTATTTATATGTTGTATATATCTGCTTTATCTTTGGAACTTAGTTGGCAATTGCCAATTGAGTACCATTATTTGGTACTTTTACTACATTTCTGCAGCGTATAGATCATAGTATGGTTTATCACCGTTATTGTGCATTGTGCGGATCAGCCATGGTTCAGAAACTTAGAGTGAACTCCTGAAGTTCAGAGTATTACTCATCTCTCTCCTTGTATTAGACTAGTCTCTATATTGGATGCAGAGATAAGTTATATCAGTATAATTCTCTTGCCAGACCACTTTTGTACTCTTAAATATATTTAGAAGCTCTTGTACTTATACTACCAGGTTTTGGGATTCTATTATGTACTATTTTTTATGTCATTTATTTCGCATTCTTTTTCTTAGATTGTTGAGTAGTCTGTTATCAACCATTCTGAAATACGGGTTGGCTTTCCTACTAGTGGGTTATGGTAGGCGCCATAATGATCTGATATTTTACAACCAAAACACTTGCATCATGAAATCAAATATAGCATCAACAAGAATATCCCACTTATTTCCAACACAATTATTTTTTACAATTACTCCTAAAAATAGGAATTTTCCCACCCCACACTTAAAAATCTACTTTGTCCCCAAAGTATACTTTAAAAGTAGAGATATAAATACTCCATGAGGCCTCTAGTCCTATCTAGTAGCATCTTTATACATCAAGGGAGTCTGGAAATCCCACACTTAGTCTTTGCTATGCTCCTTAGCTCAGGTTTTCCGGTACTCAAACTTCCCAACAACCTGTGACTCAACAAAAACAAAAACTAGTGAAGTAAAAACTAAAAATACTGAAAATAAAACCTACCTTAACTTGAGTTGCCTCCCACGCAACACCTAATTTAGTGTCACCGCACGACCCAATCCACAACTCATCTATTTTCCTTCATTCTCTTCATTCTACATGGAAGCCATCTTCTTATTCGTTTCTTACCTTTTGACTTTAAAATCTAGAGGTCAACAACTCTGTCAACAATAGTCTTTTTAGGTTCATCAAGCTGCATTATTTTGGGTTGGGATGGTTGTGTCTTGGGCAGCTCAATGAGGAATTCCGTAAAGGTCTTTGGTAGACTAAACTCCACCACCCCACACTTATCCCCTTCAATCACTGTAATTATGCACAAATCTTTATAGTAGGATAGTGTATTCAGTGGTTTATACACTTTGAAAACTGCCTCTATATCATCCAGCCTCATTGTGAACGTTCCCTCTTTCACATTTATCAATGCTCCTTCTGTCGCCAAGAATGGATGTCCCAAGATGACTGACACTCTTAACTCCACCACCCCACACCTATCCACTACTCCATTTTTCAATCCAACATCATGCTCGAGGCAACATACTGCGTCAAGGTATTTTTTGAAGAACGTTGAAGTAGTTATTAAACTCATCCAACGTGTACGTCTTGGCCGCATGGTAGTACACATGGAGATAATCTCCAAAATGGTGATTTTTTAAAATAATTTCACCGAGATACCTCATACAAGCACCATGATGCGTAAGCTAATAATGCTTTATGAGGCATTGACTATGCTTATATGTCTGTCGGAGATGGCGCATAATTTGGGTTCGTCGATGACAATGGGATTAAGCTTCTCGAAGAAGAATCCCCACAATGCATCATTCTCTTTTTCCACAGAATAGAATAACAGATAGATATGCTTCTGCGCATCTTGTGCTACAACGGACAACAACACACCCTCGTACTTTCCAGACAAATGCGTGACATCAATAGCAACAACCTTTCCCATGTGTGCATATCCACAAATGGAAGCCCCAAATTCCATAAAGTAGTATATAAAGTTGCCCAACTCATCCTCGACCATGAGAAAATTTATAGACCTGAGATTGAGACTGTTAAAAAATATGAAAAAATGGGTAGCACTGCATATCCGTGCTCGGGTGTTCCTTAAATTATGTTCTTTGTAATAACATCTTCTATCCAATACTTCTAATAGCTTGAACTGCAATGTAGCTCTCTAAAGACGATTGTCTCGATCTCTTTCGGGCTTGGACCTTTGTTGTCGATGAAAATGTTCAAACAATGTGAGGCAATGATGTCCACGGTGACTTTTTTATGCTTTCTTGTGATATGTCAATGCTACAACTATGCGCACCCATGTACTTGTAGATTTGAAACCTGCCCGATGCTCTGTTCGCACCTGCACACCATCCACTGGCAGGTATGATTTACAACCTCACCTTGTAGTATTTCTTACAAGTCTTCTCTGTTATGTAATTGAAAGAATTTTTCACCGACGCCTTCTTCAAGAAAAGCTTCAACATTTTCTTGTCCTTGAATGTTTTTCCTACACAAAGATCAATGCCATCTAAGAAAGAGTGGCTTGTTTGTGGTTCGGACTGTCCCTCCTCACCTTCTTTATACTCCCCTTCTTTAAATTTTTTTAGAATTATCCCATCCATGACCATCCATACACTCATATTCCATTGATCTATCATCCACTTCCGGGGGTAGGGATGGGCTGATGCAGAAGATTGTTCCTGGGACCTTTCAACAACTTTAACCCATAATATAGGCCTGAAATTATCAGAATCAACTCAAAGCATATGCAATTTCATATGTCTATCATTCCTTATGAACGTTGGATAGATTTCCCCCTTTCATTCATCAAGTAACTAATGACCATAACACCATGATCACAATTAAATTCTTCGCCCTTCATTACGATTTTAACCATATTGGCACTTATGAACCATTGCGGCAAAAAGCAATGGACACTGTCTCCTTAGACGTGATTTTCTAAATCCAACATTTAGCAGTCTCCTCCTATTCACCACCAACAACCATGTATTCTATAATAGAGATAATATACCTCGATGATAGTATTTAATAGACCCAATCAGTGATTTATGATCGTAGACGTAATATTCGTCTTCTTATTACCTGCGTTCTGTACAGTACGTGATATTGTCTTTCCAACGACCACCGAAATAATACAATAGATTATAGCTTAGGAAAAAGCAAAGAAGTGTTGAAATGTTTCTATTAAGCCTAGAATCGATTTCAAAATGTGGGACTGATTTTCAAGCTTTTTGATGAAAATATGGGGATAAAAAATGAGAAAATGGCTTAAAACAATGGAGGTAATGTCACATTCCAATGGATGCCAGAAAAATCAACAAAAAATTGCTGAAAAATTGGAAAATAGGGGTTGGTAGTGGAGCTTGGTTGAGAAGCTTGAGCTTTTTATTTTTTCTAATTAAATATCTAATATTTTAATTTTTGGACATAGGCTAAATTGTAGTTTCTAAAACATAGGAACTGAAATGGGAGTGAGACTAAAGTGCACGTTTTTAAACTTATGTGCTAGGGTTGACACTTTTTTTTATGGATCCATTATGGTGTCTCTTTTTCCAATTTTTCAAGACTGGTGCTTCTTTGTCAAAATAAATTGTGCAAAGTATCTCCTTTGTCAACTCTCCCTAGTAAGTACTGTGATCCTAACACTTTTTTAAATAAGAAGGAAATAGAAAAATTTTTAGCAGCTAAACATACTTATAAGTCATTTTCAAGTTACTTATGAAAAGGACTGCTCAATATTCATCTTTTCAATTAAGTCAACTGGCCGGTGGAAGTAGGTAACATCAGTTTACAGACTTTGTTAAGTAAGTGCAAAACACAAAATACATCTTTCGTTTTAATTTGTTTATTTAATTTTAACTTTACACTGAATTTTAAAAATTAAAAAGAGACTTTTGTATTTTATAATATGAAATTAAAAATATATAAAATGTACTAAAATATTCTTCAATTGTATGATCTTAAATATATTTTGTGAAAAATTAAAATTAAAAAGTTGTCAAAAAAAAAAAGCTACATTCTTTCTGAAATGGATTAAAATAAAAAAATAAAACAAACAAATTGAAATCAAAATATTAAATTATACCTGAAAGAACTATTTTTATCAAGTCCAATCATATCTTGCAAATATATACATTATACGCAGAGGCGTCCAACAAACAGATTAGGTTGAATGATCATATTAAAATAGGTTAGTTAATGAGTAAACAGGTTAAAAGTTACTTGGACTAAAACAGTGATACAATATCAATAGCGCAAAATCTGAAAGAAATCATAAATTCTAAGATCAACAATATAAAGATAGAAGATAAACACAAAATAGGATTAATTGGAAATTATAACTATAGAAAATTGAAATCATTAATTAATGGAGTCCAAAAAATCACCTAAATAAGATGACCCTCAAGAGAAAAGTTTTGTTAAACAAACAGCTTGTTTAGCAATAAAGATCCTAGTCCACTCTCACAAGAGTTTTACTCATCAAAATTAGCATTCAAAATAATTATCAGAGTTTCACTCATCAAAATTAGCATTCAAAATAATTTATCTAATAAAATGATATAATGTGGTATTTATACTAGATTAGAATAAGATTAAAGACTAATAAGGATTTTTACAAAAGTACTCTTGATGGAGTATGGTCAAAGGACCCATTTGGTTATAAAAACTGAAAGTAGTTTTTGGAAAAAATATTGACAAAAATTATTTGGCCATATAATTAATTATCTTTTTTTGACCAAAAAATCTAAGTTCTCAAAACCCAGAAAAAAGTAGTCTTTGGGCCAATTTCTAATTTTTGGGTACATTTATAAATTTAAAATTTACCATAATTTTTTATATTTGATATATAAGAAAAGATACCCCTCTAATTCTTGTCTCTTTGCGAACTAATGAAAAGTGTGTATTTATTCATTTAAGTAAAGTAAGCTAGTGATTGGAACTTATAATCTATGAGTTTTCCTAACCAAGAAACATAACTATTGCGGATCATGTTCATTATATTATAATGATACTACAAATTTATGGGTATTTTTAATAATTTTAGAATTTAAGATTATAAATCTTATTTATGTTTTTATTTCCTTCAAAAAGTTAAATATGTTCAAAAAAATATGGCCAAATACATGGTGAACTCCCTTCTAAAACTTCATCCAAAAATGACTTGTCAAAAATATTTGAAAATTCATGGCCAAACATTAGCTTAGTCTTCTTACTTAATGGATTTTGTATTTTAAGAAGGAGAACTTACATAAAATGCTTATGTTTTAGCGAAATGAGAGTACCTTAGCCAAACTTTCAAAATTATTATTATAGCCTCTCGATCTCTTTCTCTTTCTCTTTTTTTTTTCTCTTATCGTTTTTTTTCCTTTTAGTTTCCTTTCTTTTTCTCTCTTTTATCTCTACCCTCAATTTCTTTTTCTTTTTTTCATTTTTCTCTTTTTTATTCTTTTTCTTTTTTTTCCCTTTTAATTTTCCTTTTTTTCTTTTTTTTTTTTTTTTTTTCGTTTCCTTTTTTTTTTTTTTGATTCTTTCCTTTTATTTTTTTTCTCTCTTTTATCCTTAACTTCTATTTATCTTTCTAATTTTTTTGGTTTTTTATTTTTTGATTTTTTCTTACTTTTTCTTTCTAATTTTTTTCTTTTTCGTGTTTTCCCCTTTTTTTTCTTCTTAATTTTTTCTATTTTGATCTCTTTTCTTCCTTTTTTCTATTTTTGTTTCCTTTTTTTCCGTTTGTTTTTTCTCTTATATCTGCAACTTTTATTTTTTTTCTTTCTAATTTTTTTCTTTTTTACTATTTCTTTCTCATTTTGTTTGTTCTATTTCATATTTTTTGTATTTTCAAAAAATATGGATACATCGAGCACAAGACGTGGATGATAACAAAAATATCACAATCGCTTATTGTATTTATATTCGCACCATCATTTATATTTTCTTATTCATTGATACAATTGTACTGTATTTGCATTTTATAGTTCACACTTGCATTTGTATTCTATAGTTCACATTTGTATTTGTATTTTGTAGTTCACACTTGTATTAATATTTTATAGTTGGTACTATCATTTATATATTTTATACAAGAGAAAAGACATGTTTTCTCCCCTAAAGTTGCAACGAAAACTCACTTTAGCCATTAAATTTAACATGTAATTATTTACCCCCTTAAACAACTTTTATTTGTATTTTTGACCACCCTCAAAAAATTATACCACTCTCACTATGGAGAGTGCATCACACTCGCGCCACATTGGAGCCATGTCG